>NC_056726.1:622680105-622915105 GCF_019279795.1 Protopterus annectens | reverse complement strand
ATGTTGGCAGAAAGAGTTAGAGCCTTTACTGTGACCAAAATGATCAATAACTGACTTGAAGCTTCGGCACTGGAGGAGCTGAAGTGTGTGTGTGTGTGTGTGTGTGTGTGTGTGTGTGTGTGTGTGTGTGTGTGTGTGTGTGTGTGTGTGTGTGTGTGTGAAGGGGTAGAACTGAGGGATATGAACTGACCTAGGGGGAGGGAGGAGGTCTGGCTAACTACAGTTCTGTCACCTACTGGAGACAGGTGTCAAACATTCAGCATAGTACAGCTGTGTTAAGACCTACTTACCTGTAACAATTGATGTTTGAATTCCTCACTGTCTCAGTGGCATTTCTGGTTATCTGCCAAGGTAACCCAGTACTTCCCAGCTTTCAAAAGCTCTGAATCACCTCCCTCTTGCTTCCTGTGACAGCTGATTAGCTGAGCATTTCCTGAGATGAAAGTTTACAGCTGACATAGAAAGAGAGTGTTCAGACTTTTATACTTCCACAAAGAACGAGGGGAAAGTACTTGAAGTCAGAATCATCTAGCAACTGGAAATTTGAAGCCAGACACAATGCCATATAAAAATAAAATCGAACAACAATTGAATCAAAGAGTTTGAAGCCCACCTCAACTATGCACTATCTGGGGGATTGCAGGTGGATGCTGCCACTGAAGCAATGAGACATTAGAACATCTACTGTTGCAGGTAAGTAGGACTTACACAGCTGTACTATGTTTATCATTCTCACTGCCTCAGCGGCATTTTGAGTAGACTCCTAAAGAACAGAGTACTGGGAGACTGATGGCTTGATTCAAGGTAAATTCAAAACAACTTTAGGCATAAATGATGGATAAACACGTAACACAACCATGTCCTTGTGAGAAATCAGATAGGGTTGGCTCACCATGAGAGACTGCAGCTCAGGGACTCATCTTGCAGATGTCACAGCAATGAGTAAAACAGTCTTCCATGTAATGACTGTAAATCAGCCTGAAAGGCAGGTTCAAAAGGAGGTATAATAAATGTTTTAAGGACAAAGTTTAGATCCCAAGGAGGAGGAATTTTCTTTTGAGGAGGTTTCAAATGCAACACTGCTTTCATAAACTGACCACAAAAAGAGATGAAAGAGGGGCTCCACAGGCAGACAAGCTGAGTTGGCTGCAAGATATGCTTTGACAGAAGCATATGACAAACCATACCTAAGTAGCTCACACAAATTTTTCAAAACTAGAGTGGTTGAAATCTTTTGAGACCTGTTATTGGCTAGGCAGCACCTAGAAACCCTTTTCTGTTTGTAAATGTAAGATTTTCCAGACACAGGTTTTCTTGCCTCCTTAAATACCTGCTGCACATCTTTGTAGAACAAGTGCCTAAAAAGGGTTCCTGCATGTAGATAGAGAGACATTTCCCTGCTAGCTATATCGCTGAAACCAGAAGGCTGCATCAGCAATTTGCCATAGAGCAGTACAGCTGAAAAGCACTATCTCTGCAGTTGTTGTTGTGTCTTTTGGCTTTTCCCGGTTAGGGGTCGCCACATTGGAACTCCGGTCCGCTAATGATTGGCAGTAGATTTTTATGTGCCGAGTTGCCAGCCCTGACGCACAACCTTCAACGAAGGTGCGCCCATTCACGCATGTCTCCACACAGAAGACGCTCTAGCTGAGAATCAAACAGGACAACGTCTTACTGTGAGGTGACAACGCTACCGTAGCACCACCACCGCAGTGTACTATCTCTGCAGATGTACGCTATGAAAAGAAATGTAGAACATTCGGCGATCCAAAAAGGACTGTTACCCAGCTGTTTTCTAACAGAGTCAGCCTCGCTAGAAGAGTTAAACATTAATAAGGGATGTTAAACTCTTCTAGCATGGCTGTCTCTGTTAGAAAACAGCTGGGTAGCAGTCCTTAGGGATCACCGTGATGTTCTATATTTCTTTTCATAGCGTACAGCTGCAGCGATAGTGCTTTTCAGCTGTACTGCTCTATGTCGAATTGCTGCTGCAGCCTTCTGGTTTCTGCGATGTAGTTATCAGGGAAATGTTTCACAAGCTACAAGCCGGAACCTACCTAAAAAGGTATCAGAAACAGAATCATCCAGTCTGCCAGCTGCAATTACTCTAAGCTATGGTGTAACATTTACCCCTGATGCTGTGTGAGCAGATGCAGTCTGTGAGGAAGCTTGTGGTAATTGCCTCTGGCCAATTCCATTAAAAGGGAGATCCAGCTTTGCCAGGGACAAAAGGGAGTTGCCACAATGATCTTTGGTAATTCAGTTTGAGTCTTTAGAAGGACTTTGGGAATCATTGGAAAGGGTGGAAATGCATACAGGAGCATTCCTGACCATGGGAATGATACAGTGTCTGTCTTCCAAGCATGGCTGTAAGAAAACCATAAACAGAATTCTTTGTTTTCTGTTTTGAAAGGAGGTGAACTGATCTACTTGAGGTGTTTACCACATCTGGATCAAGCACTGAAAGACATCTGCATGGAGCATATACTCATGAATGTCTGTCTAGGATCTGCATAGTCTGTCTGTTACTGTGTTTTGCTTTGATGAATTGTACAAGGCCAGAAGAGTCAGAGAATGCTGTAGAGCCAGCTCCCAGACCATCACTGCTAACCGGCAAATAGGGTATGACCATGTACTACATCATGGTAGTGTTTTCTGTGACCAGTAGAAGAAGACCTGGAGTCCCCAAGTGGTGAACATTTAAGGCATGAATCACTGCCAACATGTTTTTTTATGTGTATGTGCTTTGACATATCCAGAGGAACCCACAATACTTGCACTTGAAATCCTATGGACATTGCTCCCACTGCAATATCTGAAGAGTCTATCTAGACAGATTGAACTGGGATCTGTAGATAGAAATAAGTCCTGGATACAGAGACAGTTGATCCTTCTATCACTGCATTTCCTGTTTCATAAATCCTAGTACCAGTACCTGGAAATCCAAGGGATGAAGGAGCTGGGTCCAACATTTCTTCAAGTACCACTGGATTTTTCACATGTATAGTCTGGCTAGTGGTATCTTGAGGATCACTGATGTCATGAAACCTAGAATTTTGATTAACTCTATTGCGGAAGCTGTGTTTAGAAGACAGAAATCCAAGAAAATGCCTGGATAGGTCAGAACTTTGACTTCTGAAAGGAAGGGCATCCTTTTAACTGTGTCAGTCTGACACCCCAGGAAAACTAGTCATTGATATGGTGTCAGGAAGGACTTTGGAATGTTCACTTTGAAGTCCAGGTGGGACAAGAGGAATGCAACCTTGTCTAAGGACTTCATGGACATGAATACAGAATCTACACAAACCAGCAAGTTGTGTAAATAAAGAAAAATGTGGATGGGTTTTGTAGTAGACAACCACTGGGACCAGGTATTTTGTAAGCACTCAAGGTGCGAAGATAGCCCAAAGAGTAATGCAGAAAACTGATAATGTAAGCTAAACACAGCAAATCTCAAAGCTTTCCTGAAACTGGGAGCAATATAAATATGATGGTAAGCATCCTTGAGGATGCTCACCATCATATTTATATTGCTCCCAGTTTCAGGAAAACTAGGTCACAGTAGTGCAGCGGTTAGCATTGTCGCCTCACAGCAAGAGATTCTCCCGTTCGATTTCTGGCTGGAACACCTTCTGTGTGGAGTCTGCATGTCCTCCCCGCAGTCTAGTGACGTTTAAAGACATGCATGTAGGTGTGTACGTAAATGAGTGTACCTTCTATGAAGGTTGGGCGTCAGACTGGCAACTCGGCACTGTAAAAATCCACTGCCAATCATTAGTGGACCGGAGTTCCGCTGTGGCAACCCCTAACTGGAAAAGCCGAAAGAGGTAAGCATCCTTGAGGTCGAGAGTCACCATGAAACAGTGGTCTGGAAGCAATGCTAGGACAGACTGTAAGGTGAGCGTTTTGAATTTCAAAACTTTTACAAAGGTGTTTATAAAGGACAAACATAGGATAGGTCTGCAGCAGTGCTCCTTTTTTGGTACCAAAAAGATTCTGGAGTAAAATCCTTTGCATTTGTGTATTGCAGGCATTGGTTCTATGACCCCTGCTTCTACCATGTGATGAAACACTGGAGGAAACAGCTCTGTCTGGTCTAATGGGTAGGTGGGATTCCCCTGAAAGGGGGAGGATGTTCTATAACTGCCAAGTGTATCCTCTCCAAATTATATTGAAATTTTCTAGGGGGGAAGAGAAAGGAAGGGCAGGAGAGGGTAGGAGTGCCCTGTAACTTTGCAGTCTTTTCTTGCAGGTGGCTGATGCTTTTTCAGAAAAAAGAACAACTGTTGCTTGGTTTCAAAGAATTATCCTCCTGCCATTTCCTTTTGGATCCCTGACTTCTGTTTGGTTGGGATTTTTGTTTGTTCTCCTCCTTGAAGGAAAATGTTGTGTTTGGGGAGAACTTGGGTACATGAAGCATCTTATATACTTTATGTATTAATTCTCCTCTATTATTCCTTTGTTTGAGAATCTGTGTAACAGAGAACCCAAAACATTAATTCAGAATTTAAAGATGCATTCAAAATGTTGGCTTTTAAATCATTAAAGAAGTGCTAATTAATAATTAAGTATACTATCTTAATAAAACAGGAGAAGCAGCATTTCTTGAGACTTTACCTGCACATTCAATCACACTTCTCAAAGCATGTTTCGAAACTTGAGTCAAATTAGAAATAATTTAATTCATGTAACATGTTTGCTGAGAAGTGGCCTCAACAGAATCACTAACTGTAGGCTGAGGCATATTTTTATTTTCTTTTTTTCTTTTTATGTGCAACCAGATTTGATGAGGGTGGCGGTTACCAGAGTTAGGATCCATCAAGTCAAAGAACACTAGCCAGAAAAATAAACCAACAGTGCTAGATAATGTATCACAATAAGCACTTAAATTTTCTTGTAATAAGTATGTCCCCACACAACTAAGCTCTGCAAAGCTGTGCTATTATCTCAAAAAAGTATGAAATGTCTTCACAAGACTTCTACATCCAACATAAGTTAAATTGTTTCCAGTACAAGAAGTCAAAACACTAAATCAACCAATGTGCTAAACCATTGTTAAAATGAGCTTCATACACTGTAACCATGTTAAACTGTCATAAAAGAACATTTAATCTCAATTTAAATTCTATCTTCTTGCCAAAGAGAGACAGAAAGAATAAAATAAGCCAGTATATTCAAATAACTTCATTCACAGTAAAATTGTGATCCGATGGTACAAACTTACAGAGCAGAGTCATACACATACACACACACACACACATATATATATATATATATATATATATATATATATGTATATATATATATATAGAGAGAGAGAGAGAGTAAGCAATGTATAAATGCCGAAAAAAATCCAAGTTTTGTGATATTTACCTGTCAAAAGATGAAAATAAAGCAGACTATCAACAGTAAAGGCAGGCCTCTCCAGTCTAACAGTACACCTACACACCACACTTCTGGGAGAAATAGTGAAAGTTTCCTCAGAGACAGTAAAAACAAACTTTGTCAGATAGAAGCCAAATAAGCACTGCTACAAGTAGAAATTCCCCCAGTAAATTTCTGTAAACACTGACAGAAATAAAATATTAAAATAAATATTTTTTTAAACAAAAAATAGAAATGAAATAATTAATTTAATAATAAAGTAATAAACAAATTCCAAAGATATGCATCTGGAGCGTTTCTCCCCGGGCCTCTGCTGAAAACAGGCTCTGTGGAACCTAGTCGGACATTCCCGGTCAACAAATGTTAAATAAATAAATAAAAGTGACAGGAAGGGTCCCAAATAGGGCTTATCTGAGCAATAAGCCAGAGAAATCAGCACTGGATCCTGTGAAGAGTTAAGAGAATTTTCTTCTTTGGATAGGAGAAAAACACTGTACACTCATTTCCTGTCACAGTTGTAGGCTTCCCTCTCAGGATATATTCAGCTAAACAGCTGTCACAAGAAGAGAGAGGGAGGGAAGTCTGAGCTTTTGAAAGCTGGCCAGTAGAGGGTTACCTTGCCAGATAAATCAAAATACTACTGAGGCACTGGGAACAATGAACATTGACTGGATGTTGAAGTGGCAAGGACTAGATGATCAGTAGGCATGGGAAAAGCAAAATGTATTTTAAAACTGAGCAAGCTACTTCTCAAATACTGAAACATAATTAATGAGTGAATTCTTGAAAACTAATAAACTGTGTAAGAGATCAACAAAACAAGTCTCAGTAATTAATGCAAACAAATGTTCATGGTTGTACTTCAAGTGATTTGTAACTGCTTAAATAAAAATGAGAACTGTATTTGGAAGCAAAAACAAACTTTGTAAATGCATGCTGATATAAAACACTTAATATTATTTTTATCTTACTTTTTGTTGAGCTGGTTTGTCCCACTAGGCTTTACGGCTTGTTTATGTTAATGAAAGGATATGTGTTTATACACCAATTTTGTTGCAACAGAAAGTCCTAACAGTAAAAAAAAATTCATATGGTTGTACTGGACAAAGTTTTAAAATGTCTAAGCTTGGCTTGAATTATTTAATGCTTTTGATGCTACCATGAGGGACTGGGCCATTCATAAAAGCCCAGGACTGTATTAGGTAGCTAATTTCAAATGAGAAGAGTTGTAATGCTGCTATGAAGGGTGCAAAAACATATAGACAGTGAAGCAATTTGTTAGCACCAGCTAAATTATATGAAAAATCATTGAGAGACTGTAAAGATTTTACAACAGTATCTGAGTCCAAGACCTCTAGTAACTGTATAAGGCTTCAGGTCTCACAGGAAGATCTAAATGACACATTAATTCATTCTGGAATATATAGCAGACTGGCATAGCCTGAACAACCTTGTCAGTCTGATCAGTGACTGAAAGACATATTAATAGAGTTGTGAGTGGCATATGGTATGAAAATGTATACAGTAAGTGCTCTCTAAGGAAGGTTTGATACTTGACTAATCATTAAATGCAGCAGTATCTATGCAAATAGCAGACAAGTAAAGACTACAAGATATGAACATAAGAAAATAGGAACAATACTAGGCAAGCGGACACAGGGACCATAAGAGGCTTAGCATAAATACCTTTACATAGTCATACTTAAAGATTCTTGCCTCCCTTTATGAAAACTTAATAGTGCTCACCTATCAAATCAAACAAGACTGTACATAATAATCCTTCTGAAAATTTGTGTCTGCCCATCCAATCATCAAACCTAGTCTTAAAGGCAAAACAGGTTATCCATTCCTAAACCAGAAATCAGACCTAAACAGGAATTTGAAACTTTCAACATTTCTTTAAAGTACGATTGCAGAAAAATAAGAAAGAAATTGAATGCCAAAACTCGCTGTTGTTGTTGCATCTTTCGGCTTTTCCCGGTTAGAGGTCGCCACAGCGGAACTCTGGTCCACTAATGATTGGCAGTAGATTTTTACGTACCGAGTTGCCAGCCCTGATGCACAACCTTCAATGAAGGTACACCCATTCATGCATGTCTCCACACAGAAGACGCTTTAGCTGAGAATCGAACAGGAAAACGTCTAACTCACTGTTAATTCCTTTAAAACATTTTGGTGGGGGTTGGGCCTTTGGTTCACTGCACTCAACCAACCCTACTTCTTATGTACACTAACTCTAATGTCAGTGTACCTCAGACTAGGGGCAAAACTGAGTGATAAAACAATCCTGGAATTAGTATATGTTTTTCCCAGCTGTACTTAAATTATTTCCAGTTCACAGTTACTATGCTTGGACTTTTAGATGGGCACCCAACAAACAAGACATTAAAACTACAGCAAAATGTGATTTCACATACTTTTAACAGAATGCCTACAAAGTCTTCCAAAAAAAGCAATCATGTTTCACTGCAGCTGAATGTTGTATGCAGTTAATATGTGTTGGCTTAAACAAAATTATTTTTTTTTTCAAAACAGGTTTATTGTTTTAACATATAAGAGAAATATCATAACAATTTTATACAAGTAATTAAAATAGGTATTATTATAATATTCAACAAAACAACTAAAGTATTTACAAAGACATCCACTACAATCAGATCAATTAATTAAACTAAAATACCATGCTATTGAAATTAAAATTTTTTTAACAAATTTTGTAAATTATCCCATACAATATAATAAGATGTTTTTCTATTTGTTCTTGTCCTAATTGTGTTTATTTCCATATGGCACACTATATTCATAACATTTTTAAATTCATTGAACGAAGGAGGTGTATCTGAAATCCAATTTCTAGTTATTATTTTCCTAGCCACTGCTAGAATAGACCATAACAAGGGAAGCTTAACCTTTTTAACACTTTGAGGTACAGGTGTGTTGAATAATATAAGAGATTTAGAAATAATGAAATTATCTGTAAAAAGAGCCTGCAAAAATTCATTAATTGACTTCCAGTATTCTTTCAATTTTATACAGTCATAAAACATATGAGCCCAGTCAGCATTAATTTCTACATTACATCTCTTACATAAATTATCTTTATTATTTATTTTATTCATCATCAAAGGTGTATAAAAAGATCTATGTAAAAATTTCCATGTATAAAGTCTCCAGACAATGGAAGACATAGTTCTATAAGCAGATTCCAAAATATATTGTTTATCTTGTTGATTTGGTGGGTCCCCATTAATAGAAGTGAAATAATTCCAGTATGAATCTACACTGCTTAAACAAAATTATTGAAGAAATGTCAAAATGACAAAATCAGCATGTGGAAAAATGGAAAAAAATGTGCCAAACATAGAGTGTAGGACAGTAAGTATAGATCAAAATATATGTACAAAATAGTAAATGCATGAGGTGACAAAGAGTCACACAAGACATGATGGGTAGGTCATGCAAAAATGGAGACAAAGAAAATGCTCTTATGACCCAATGTGGTTAGAGCTGTATAATGCAAATAAACTTACCAAAACATTTATTTGGATCATTTTCTGAAGGTTAAGGGGTGAAACTTAAAAGAGAATTGGATACAGGAGTTGTTTGGTCAATAACTTAAAGTACAGTAAGTGTAGTGGCAGAACAGGTAGCTTACATCCTTCTAAGTTGGGAACTGCTGATTGAGGGCTCAGTGTCTGTTATTCTAAAAGTGTATTAATTCTGGTTTAAGCACTTGGGCTTCAGGCCAGTTATTTTACATTAAAAGGGTTCGTGGTCTGCACTCTTGTGGGAGGAGAGGCTGGACTCTGCCCTTCTGAGCTGGGAATTTCTGGTTAAAGGCTTATAGTGCCTGCATATTTGAACTGCTTCTTACTGAAATTGGTACACCTTGTTTGCTGTAGCATAGACCAGATCCAGGCCTGCTGAATCTAGCTTTGTTTGTATAACTTGAGCACTAATCCAGGCATTTTTAAAGTATTCAATTGTATTTATTACTGCTTGGTAGTAACTTGATTAAAGTGTAGTGATCATTCTAAGTCTTTTGGATTAAGCACTTGGGCTTCAGACCAGTTGTTTTACATTAGGAAGGTTTGTGGCCTGCACTGTGGTGGCAGGACAGGTAGCTTACATCCTTCTAAGTTGGGAACTGCTGACTGAGGGCTCAGTGTCTGTTATTCTAAAAGTGTATTAGTTCTGGTTTAAGCACTTGAGCTTCAGGCCAGTTATTTTACATTAAGAAGGTTCGTGGTCTTAAGTCTCTCGAAGGTTTCTCCAAACACCATTATATTGGGCGACTTCAACTACCCAAACATAGACTGGGAGCATAACTCTAGCTCCAACACCCTAGCCCAAAGGTTCCTAGAATTTATAAACTCAAATACTATGGAACAACTTGTTACCACTCCCACAAGAGGGGAAAACATACTGGACCTGATCATCACCAACATGGAGACTCTATGCTCCAGACCAGAAGTGTATCCCTCACTGGTAAGATCAGACCATAAACTAATCTCACTGGATATTCACATCCCAACTTCACCCCCTGCCCTGAAAACCACAGTGAAAAACTTCTCTAAAGCAAATTTCACACTCCTCAAAACCGAGGTGGAATCCTTCAAAGCCCCCGGGCCTGTGGAAAATACGGCCCAGACCACAGAATCCTTTATAAACGCATTCTATGAACACCTTCAGGAATGCATGGATCATGCAATCCCAAATAAAACCAAGACCCAATCCTCCAAAGGCAGACATCCTGTCTGGTGGACCCCAGCCATAAACAAACTATACAATAGAAGGAGGAAGCTACTACATGATAGAGCAAAATCCCAAAAAGGGAAGGCATCTCTCATCAGTATTAGCAAAAAACTACGGGCACTCATAAAATCGTCTAAGGTCAGCTTCGAGAGAAAAATTGCACAGGACACTAAGGATAATCACAAGGATTTCTTTAGTTATGTTAGGAACCTGGGTGGGAATTCCCAGATATGCTCAGAATTAGTCCAAAATGACAAAAAATACACCAAACCCACAGACATTGCCAACATCCTAGCTGACAGGTTCAGCGCAAACTCCCACCAAAAGGGCAAATATCTATCCCAGCAGAGTGCTGCCCCCCCTGACATCTCAGATGCTCGGGTAAGAGCTGCCCTCTCCAAAGCAAAAAACACAGCATCAATGGGACCAGACGGTGTCCCGGGCTGTGTCCTACATGAACTCCAAGAAGAGCTAAACCCAAACATAAAACTACTGTTCAATATCAGCCTTACTACAGGATATGTACCCAAAGCGTGGCGTACAGCAACAGTGGTGCCTCTCCACAAAGGTGGTGCATCAACGGATCCTGGAAACTATCGCCCCATAAGCCTGACTAGCTTGGTCTGCAAAGCTATGGAAAGGATCATCATGGACCTCATAAATAAAGATATTGGGGACCTACAGACACTGGATCCTACCCAGTTCGGCTTTGTTAAGGGCAGATCCTGCCTCTTAAACCTGGTTGATTTCTTTGAAACAGTCACCAAGGCCATTGACGAGGGGAAGGTGATCCACACAGCCTACCTGGACCTTGCAAAAGCCTTCAATACAATACCCCACTCGGGCATTATAAATAAGCTCACTAGCTTAAATATAAACCCCTATGTCACTAGATGGGTTGCAAACTGGCTCAAGGACAGAACCCACATGGTTAGAATTGCTGGAGCCATGTCAGACTCCAAACCAGTTACAAGTGGGGTCCCACAAGGCTCAGTCCTGGGACCTCTCTTGTTCGGTATATATTTCTCGGAGGTACAGGCCAACACGGAAGGACTGTGGCTGACCAAGTCCACAGATGACTGCAAACTGGGCACCATAATCGACTCTCCAGCTGACACAAGCATCCTCCAAAAGGGCCTCATAGAAACAGACAACTGGTGCCAGAGCCATGGCCTCAAGCTAAATGCCAAAAGTGTATAGTCATCCCCTTTGGCAAAAACAAAGTGCCCACAAATTACCACATAGGTGGTAATCCATTAAGTACAGAAGAAGTAATTAGGGACCTGGGGACCCAAGTTGATAGCAATCTCTCATTTGACAACCACATGGCCAAAGTGGTTAGAAAAACATTTTATATAGCCCACCTAATCATGAAGGGATTCACATCTTGATCAGGGGAGGTCATCGTGCCTCTTTACTCATCCCACATCAGGCCCATAATTGAGTACAATGCCCCTTTTGGGATGTACCTTACTAGACACCTGCAGCAACTGGAAAGACCCCAAAAGTACCTCACCAGGAAGATCAAAGGGCTCAAACAGGTGACATATGCTGCCCGGTTAAATAAACTCCAGCTCTACTCAGTGGCATACCGCCTGCTCAGAGGCGATCTGTGCCTGATGTATAAAGCCATGTCCAACCCGGAATTAATGGACATGCTGCACCTCAGAAAATCCAAATCCCATCGAGCTACGCACTCAAGAGACTTGAACCTCAGCACTGAAATAAATAGGACATGCTGGAGGGACAGCTTCATAACCCAGAGGCTCCCTTCACTCTGGAATAAAATCCCAGTCCAGGTTAGGCAGAGTCCCTCATTGACCCTCTTCAAGAAGAATCTTGATGAGTGGATGGGAGATCGTAGGTTTACCCCGGATATCACTTCTGTGTCACTGTTAGACAGAGGCACAGCATACTAACCTCGAAAAAGGGCATAGCAAAATTAATTTAAAATGGGTGGCGAAAGCCAAACACACTCTGGCTAGGCTTATAAATGCCCTAGGGCAGATAGCCTAGTATGAACCTATGAACCTATGAAGTTCTGTGGAATAGCACATGCACGCATACCAGTGAAAATGGCCAGAATATTACTTAAAGAAAGGCTCACCTTAGTTAGCAAGTGACTTTGGTGCAAAAAAAAAAAAAAAAAAAACAGAGTCAAACTGCAGAACCTGGACTTCCATGTATGTGTCTCAGGAGGGTCGTACTGTTTGGTAGAGAGTAGGGAAAGAAGATTATGATTGGGTCTCTGACCATAACAAACGTATTATGTGCTCAAGACATGGACAACAAGAAATTTATATTGAGAGCAGAGTTGTGTCATGAGTAAGGAGAGGAGAGACAAATTCTTCTAATTATTTCTGTGGACTTATTATAGCTACAACAGCTGTATAGTGCAGCACAGTACAGGAGGGAGTGATTGCAACAAACATTAAAGGTCATTTGGTATTCTGGGCCCTCAGTTATGCAAGGTTCAATGTTCCATGTAAGTATCCCCTACTTCAGTAATTAAACAATCATCTACTACATGGAGATGTTTAGTTATACTATGTGTAGCTTACTGAACAACTAAATTATTGCTATGTTTGTGTGGATAACAATGTTTTCTGTATATATGTAAGGTTTTTTTAAAAAAGATTTTTGTTAAAAATAATATATCATGCATGTAAAGGTATCACATTCTGATGCAAAGGGTACTTGTCTATCTAAAACAATGTTGGCATTGTAATAATAATGATGCCATTCCAATGTTTATTGTAAATGTATTTCTTTATGACTATGTAGCACTTAGCTATGTCTTATACTTACTTTGATAAAGTCTGGGTTTAACAACAGCTGGTATCAGCACTGGACAGCTGTTCAGGAATATTGATAGCACATATGAGTATGCCTAGGTGAGCTCACTGGGTGCTGCTTCAAAGGGTCTGCCTAGGGGGCAGTGTTGAGGTAGACAGCTGGCATGACAGACATAGCCAGATTTCTGTGCAATGCTGCGGTATTGCAGGTTTGGAAGAAAAACAATGCACACTTTGTTCTCATATAGTTGTGTATGTAGTACTGTGTGCTAGGACTAGTGAGGCAAAGTGCACAAAAAGAGTACAAACTGGTTGTCAACACACAGGGTAGGCTGTTTTTATAGGGTGGAAAAAAATGGTAACTGCCCTTCTGGTTCCAAAGATGTGGTAACTCCTTGTCTTATGATCTGGAGAGGGAGCAGAAGCGGATTGTTGATTTGATGGATAGTCCGGAAAGAAGACAAGGATCACAGTTAGGGGATGTATGTAAGTTGAGAAGATGGGCCTAGTTATTGAGAGGATAGTGGAAAGGTGGGAGGGTATCCAGTCACTTATGAAATGAGATGAGATAAGCAAAATGCTCTGATTGTTAACATTATAAGTGGGAGGTGGGTAGATGGCTCTGATCGCTGACAGGATAGGTGAGAGAAGGTAGAAGACTGCAATTGCTGACCAGCTACTTTAGGGTAGGCTGGGGCTGCTACTTCCTGACAGCTTGCCTCTAGGTTGATAGGAAGTTCAGGGTTCCAACTACCACATGAGTGAATCGTGATGTGGGCTCATCAGTGTCAAAGGAATGCACATAGAGTGAGACTAAAGGATTGTAGTAAATGGCAGATTAGGGGAGGTTCCCTATTTACTCCTAGGCTGAGTGAATGATCCAGGGCCACAGCACACTCTCATTTCAAGTTGTGGTGGTGGGCTTTGGTCAACAAATGTCTCCAGGATGTCAGGAAGGAGGTAGATGCCATTTGTCAGATGTGTGCATGTGGGCATTAGGGGACATTTGTAATTGTCAAAATGGGGGATGGACTACTGTTATCAGAGCTTATCAAATACTCCATCAACTACATTGCCTTTAAAAATCACACATTATACTATAGCATACTACTGCAAATACGTAAGATTAATTGAATAATTTTAGCTTAATAATGTTGAAGGTGTCAGGAGTCAAGAAGTGGGACGCATTTCTGAATTTGTAGATTGTAAACTGGATGCAAGCAGTACACGAGAGGCTTGCATCAGGCATAAGTGTTCATGAATCTCCAAAGAGTACATTAAGTAAGGAATCTGAGTAATACAGTTTTATAACTGGGTGCAATGATTCTTTTATTTTGGCAATAGTAGGTCTGTAATACTAGCAAGAGTGTTGACATAGTTCTAACTTCTTCTGATGTCTGTCATCCTTAAATGTTGTCCTTTTTGTTCATGACTGTGGAATTATATATGTATCAAAGCTGTCCAGACCTATATATGACCTCTTTATTCCACCTGACCTATTGTTCGTACAAACTACATTGCCCACAAGGTGGGTACATTCTCCCAGATTGGAATTGCCCTGCAACACCCAATCTTTTTGACCTAACACCAGCAGCCACACTCTGTTGTACTAGTAAGGAGTAGATTTTCTGTTGCTGTCCTAACTGCCTCACCTGAAGGATGTGTTATGGGTTTTGTAGTGTAGTAGTTATCATGTCTGCTTCACATGCAGAAGGTCTTTATGTGCATTTTCTAGCTGAGCCATTATATGGGCAGACACAAATGTACACCAGGATTGTCATGTACAGACCTGCTCTGTTTGGGTGGTGAGCAAATTTAAGTGCTTGAAAAGGGAAGCATACGTTTTGAAGAGTGTGTGTGTGTGTGTGTGTGTGTGTGTGTGTGTGTGTGTGTGTGTGTGTGTGTGTGTGTGTGTGTGTGTATAGGCATCTTATGACCCATCTAATCGCTTTCCTAGTACTGTTCATATATTCCTATCCATACAGAACATGAGGGGAGCTCATCCCCATAGACACTCATCCTTCATTATTCCTGGCTCTTTTTAGTCAAAGTCTGTCCAGCACTAGCCTTTAACCTCCATCAGGTGATGCTCCTATAATGAGAATTTCCAACTCACTCTCCTTATGAAGAAGAACACGTGTTCTCCAGCCGATCATTCCAACCTACCTTACCTGGTCCTTCTGCATGTACTGGTAAGTGAAATATAGATCACTGGCATTGCAATTTGGTACCTTTCCACTGCCTTCATGGTTTGCTAATGCAACATGCATCCAGAATTTGAATAGGTGTTGAACAATGTAATAACTACTTTGCTGTACCACACTGATGAACATTAGTAACTAAAATTTTATTTTACAGAACTAGGAATCATTGTTGAAAGAAAAAAGCCTGGAAGTCCTGCAGTTACATTGCTTACTGAAATAGAACAGCAAACCATTTCAGTGGACATAGTACTGGCATTAGAGGTGCGGCAAGTTTGGCCAAACAGTACTAAAGATGGTTTAGACATACGGGAGTGGCTAGGAACTAAAGTGAGGAAAAATTTTGTCTTTGAACCATTTTACCTTGTACCAAAATGCAGAAAGAAAGAAAGATATATGCTGCATAAGGCATCTTCAAAAGGTAATATTAATATACAGTAACAAATGAACTTCTTTTCAATTTCAAATAATTGTGATTGTTGTATGTATTATGAGAAATGCTTCTATTTAAAAACGTCTTAACAGTAAGTTTGAATTTTTCACTAGTAAATAGTATAAAAGCTAAAGCATGGAACAGTAAGCGAACTGAAGTCCTACCAACAAAACAACTGCATATGAAATATCATTGGTACTACTGTGACCCTCTATTAGCTTATCCGTTAACTCAGTTTCTGATGGCAAGTGGCAGAAAGTCATTTTTTTTAAGATTAAGAATTATCCCTGAGATTCAGAAAGGCTTAGTGCAATGCAGAAGCCTTAACTCAGAATGTTTCTACTATACACTAAGCCTTCCTGATTTATATACCACTCTTCAACTGAGCAGAGAGAGTGGTCTCACAGTTGAAATTTCATGCTAATGCGGTAGTCTGGATGAACGGGAAATGTGTACGCTTCCTGATTTGCTCAGTTTAGTGATTCAGTGAATTGCTTAGCTAAGTAAAATTTTACTCTAAGGAAAACATGAATCCCATCAAAAAATGTCAGTCACCCATTTACTCCTATGGGAGTACTTATGATGCAGATAAGATAACTGAAGATGTGGGGGTAGTTAGTGTCAATAAATGTGTGAATGTGTGTGTGCATGTTTGCAGGGACATGAATGAGGCTGCATGAATTTGTGTGTGAGTTTGTGCGTATCTGCGTGTACTTGCCTAGGTGGTCTCACTAGAGATGTTAGGTAGGAAACTGAGAGTTTGGATGTGTGTGATTCTGTGAGAGTGCATGGCTGAGTGCTTCCATGAGTGTAATTGACTGTGGGTGGGTTTGCTGATGAGTGAATATTGGTGTGTCTGTTTTTCAAATGTTGGGGAGTGAGAGTGTGTGTGTGTGTGTGTGTGTGTGTGTGTGTGTGTGTGTGTGTGTGTGTGTGTGTGTGTGTGTGTGTGTGTGTACAGTTCATAGGTGTATACTAGGCTAACAGCCCTGGAGCCTATATAAGCCTGGCCCAGGAGGATTCCCTGGCATCATGCCACCCAAAGTTAGTTCCCAATGCCCCTGTCAAGCAAGGCCACTGAAAGGTAATTAAGGACGTTCCTTTGATAACATGATCCATGGGCTGCTAGGCAGAACACTAGGACAGTCAGGTCAGAAAGTGCTAGTGTTCATTTCAGAGACATGATTATGAACTGACAATGAGGTATTTTTCATTGTAGCTATACCTATCTCTGAATCATGTTTTCTGTCTGTCAGTCTAATTGACCAACCCATGTCAGTCAATTAGTGTGAGCTGTAATTAATTTACTGAATTCTGGAGCAGATTTTTTTATTCTGGGGAAACTAATGTTGTTCTCTGTCCATTTATTTTATTCTACATCCGCTGCCTGGATAAGGACCCTTTTCATCCATGCCCTAGGCCAATAGGAGAACAAAAAGAAAATAATAATATTTAACAGGAATTAGAAATCAAAAATTAGCCAACAATAAGCAAAGAAGATCATTTATAAGCAGTAGTAAATAGGAAAATTAATTGAAGAAGCCAAGGTCCCAGAACCAATATACTGTTGTGACTTGAGGGCCATTTCTGTCATTGTGCATCCTGGAGAACATCAGGTCTATGGTAGCACTTGTTGCAATGTTGATATGGTATATCTTGCCATTGGTGACTGGATGTGACTTAACATCCTATTGCTGTCCTTTTAGCTGCGTCTGACATCAGTGGCCAAGGCTCACCTACAGACAGCACATGATCACAAGCTTGATGCCTATAGATTATCACTACACTGACTGCTGAGATGTAGCATTCATGTTGGGCTGTGTTTTAGTTTATTCTGATCTACTGTGGTGTCCCCCACATTTGCTACCTGAGTTTGCTAGGTGAGTCTTTTATCAGTGCTTTAGTTAATAACCTTGTATTATCTATCCCTTTGATATATATCTATGCAGATTGTATAATGTTGCATACTAGTGGTGGTGGGGTTCAGCTGTGTTGGTGAAGGCAGTGGCATGATTAGATGTAGAATGGAATAACATGTTGAGCAAGGAGATATTTACAAGTAATATGATTTGGAATGGCATGGGTATTTACATACTTCTCGGCTGTCCAAATTTTTGCAGTATGTCCAAATTTTTGCTTCATATTTTTGGTCTGTTCCTCATAAAGTCTGTAGTTTTCTGACAAATCACTGAGGATTGAAAGTCACTAAATAATGGCACACATTAGGGTTTCAGACTTTATATCCTTTAGAAAATGTCTGCTAACACATAACCTATTATTCTAACAACTTTCTAAGTTTATAACAACAGTACTTAAAAACTGTACCTATTTTTGGGACTTTGTTCCCCCAATTATTTTAGGCCTTGTCCAGATTTTTTTGCACCAAGAGGTTAAGTGGTATGGATATTTGTAAGTATTGGTGATTCATTTCTGGACCTGTGTTGTGGTTGGTATTATCCATATAGACATATGTTATTTTAGGCACACAGATGGTAATCACCATTTTGTTCAAAGTGTGCTTAAACAGCAGTACAGCTGCATTTCAAAAGTTGTACATGGTGAACTGATACATTACTGTGGACCTTCCATGGCAGTTCATGTAGCACATCATATAGGCATGGCAGTGGACATATGACGTATTGTTTTGTTCACATGCTTTGCATGCTTTCCTCACACTGGTACTATTTTTATGTTTCATGTTTAGTATGTTACTTTTCAGAACTAATTTGGATACGTTCTGACTATGGAAGGTTGTGCTGCTTCTAGTATTATATCATTTGTTGAGGAGAATCAATGTTTTCTTATGCAGCCCATTTTAATTGACAACAAAATGATGTAAAACTGCAAAACATTAAAAACTTTTAAAACAATCATATCTTAACTAATTAATGACCAGTTTTCTTAAACACCATCTCAGAAAGTAAAAAATACCCACATCTCTGAAAATATCTCAATACAATAATAATCCTTCTGCATATAGATAATTTTAGCTTCTTCTGTTGAGGTAAGAGGACCACTTTAAATGAGGCTCAGTGTTATTTTCTGATAGTTTAACACAGACGGGGGATTCAAGAAAGCCTACACGGTCATTTTTCGGTGTGTGTGCATTCCAGCGTGATGAGCACATGGCTGCGGAAAGTTTTAGATTCAGTAAGTGCTGTGTGGTGTGTACACCCCGCATGCAAACAAGGTAAATACTGCACTATGCTAATTAGCTGAATTACATACTAATTAACCTAACACATGGAGCTATTCAACAAGCTATAAAGTAACCATGTAGACTCCGTGTTGGTTTTCCCAGTGAATTCAAAAACATTTTGAATCAGACACAAAAAGGAGTCTACAAGGATCGAAAAAAACTATAAAATGTGTGACATTTGTACAGAACTGACCCTACTATGTGACAACAGGCTGGATGCAACAAAAGGAGAGTACCAAAAGTAATATACACTTTTTTTTAACTTTGTGCCAGAACAGAAATGCAGCTTTGCTCCCCCACCCCCAAAAGAACACTACACATTGCAGACCATACCTGTCAACCTCTTAGGGCAAAAAATCTGGACAAAGCCATAAATAATAGGGGAGTATACCCAAAAATAGGGACAATTTTTAAATATTGCTCTTACAGACTTAGAAAGTTGATAGAATAACAGGTTTTGTGTTAGCAAGAATTTTCCATTCTGTGTTCAACATTCAGCTCCCCTTCAGTTTCCCTAGCTACATGGTTGCAAGTGGTGTAGATTTAGGGCTGTCAGCATGGTGAAGATGCACATGAAGTCTGAACTCATTATAATTGCTGAATCCCAAAAAATTGGATCTGTGTAGAGATGTAAACATGCATGCAGGCACTCCCTCAATGTTTGTGTTTATGGGATGGCAACTGTTAATGATTATATTATGTGGGTGTGTCAGGTTGAACTTATAAATTGTTACATGTAGGTCTGTCATGGTTGGAGATGCAAGTAAGCAGTGCACATTTCCAGGTTCTCTTTCATTAACATCCAACCTCCAGTTTATTTGTTGGCAAATTCTGTTTTCTCTCTCAGGTTTTTAGTATTATTTAATATAAAAGAAAAGAAAAGAAAAAAGAAAAAAGGAATAAATAGTTGAAATGAGGAAAAGCAATCCATGGCATACACAGTGTCTACATAGGTCTGGATTTCAACTCTCACTCCAGTGCACCTTCAGAAAACAGGATGGGTGCCTTATCCCTCTTTGCCACACAAACAGCTTTGTAGCAAAGAACTGAAGTAATTCTTCACACAACTAACTGCAACAGAATGTACACTGATATCAAATTATAATTTTCACATTTATTATTATATTTGGATGTAGTGCACTTAGTGATCACACAACCTGTTATTATTATTGCTTGCAAATATATAGCTCTGTCTTACCTTTCTGTGTTTCCTGGCCATGCATCAGGTATCTGACCAGTACTCTAAGACATGCAGTCTGTAAACCATGCTATATCATTGGCTATAAAATGTGTGAGGATATTAACTGGCAATAATATGATATGCATTTGTCAACAACTGAAGAACAGGTTGGATGGCACAAACAAGCACAGACTGCACTTTTTAGGGGGGAGCAAAGGTAAGTTACTGTTATGGCACATACAAGCATAGACTGTTCTTTTAAGTTGAGCAAAGGTGAAATACTGTTATGGCACAAACAAGAATAGACTGTTCTTTTTGGGGTGAGCAAAGGTGAGTTACTGTTATGGCACAAACACGAATGAACTGTTCTTCTGTGGGGGCAAGGGTGAGTTACTGTTATGGCACATACAAGGTTACAACTGTTCTGTTGAGGGGAAACAAAGCTGAGTCACTGCTATGGCACATACAAGCATAGACTGTTGTTTTGAGGCAAACAAAGGTGAGTTACTGTTATGGCACAAACAAGAATGGACTGTTCTTCTTGGGGAGAGTAAAGGTGATTTACTGTTATGGCACAAACAAGAATGGACTATTCTTTTGGGGGGAGCAAAGGTAAGTTACTGCTATGGCACATACAAGGGTACAGCTGCTCTGTTAAGGGGGAAACAAAACTGAGTTAGTGTTATGGCACATACAAGCATAGACTGTTCTTCTGGGGGAGTAAAGGTGAGTTACTGCTATGGCACATAAAAGGATAAGTTGCTGTTGTTACTGTCCTTGCTTTGCATCCTGACTGTTGTTTGATCTTGTGAGGGTTGTGATGTCAAAAACTGCAATGTGTATCATTACTTTCTAACTTCTCTCATCAATGATTTTCCACTATAAACATATTGTGCTAAACTGAGGGCATACAGTGATCATCAGTACATTTGGGAGGTACGACTGTGAATCTTTGATACCTGAGGCCCACTACTTACTAATGGACACATATAAGTCAAATAGTTCTATGCTGTCAGATGTTACAATAATGTTGGTACAGTTTCCCACCTTTTACTTGCTTACTGTAACAAACACAAAAAAAAATCTAGCAAAGCTAGACTTTCCCCTCTGTGATACCTTAAACCTCTTGTATCAGAGGCAACACACGATATATGCAAATTACCCTTTAAGGATATCAGATGTTTCAGCTAAATGGCAATTCTGAGTGTCCATGACTTTTTCTTTAACTTTTACTTTTAAGTCTATTTATGGACAATTTCAGGCCAATAAAGCCAACCCCCTCTAGCTGTGGACATGCGTGTTAAACCCTCTCGCTGTGGACATTCATGGGTTAAAAGTAAAAGAAAATTCATGGACATTCAGAATTGCCATTTAGCTGAAACATCTGATATCCTTAAAGGTTAATTTGCATATATCCCATGTTGCCTCTGATACAATAGGTTTAAGGTATCACACAGTGAAAAGTCTAGTTTTGCTAGATTTTTCTTTTCATAGGTTCATAGGTTCATAGATTAGTACTAAGCTAACTGCCCTTTCGAGCCATTTTAAACTTAGCCAATTATCCCCTGTGAGACTCAAACCCTGCACCTTGTGTTTGCAAGGCAAACACCTTAACCATTAGGCCACCCTCCCAACCCTCCCAACCCTTTTTGTGTTTTTGTTTTTTCTGTGTGACCTTTTAAATCATTGCTTACTGTAACAAGTGATGAAATACAAGAATATGCCATAATATTATTAAACAATACACTCCAGGTTCAGGACTTAACTTGTAAATGCTGCAGTTGCCACAGTGTTAGTCCAGGGCTACTCTGTCTGATGCAAGCAATATACAGCTAGGGTTGCCAGGTGTCCGGTTTTTGACCGGACTGTCCGGTTTTCAGACTAATTGTCCGGTTACAAATTTTATTAAAAACCGGACACATGAATTTGTGCCACTGCTCCCATGCCATCTTTACTCCCTCCTTATTGCCTTTAATCCTGGTGTGCTTTGTGGCTATAATTAGAGCCATTACCTGACTCCGGACTGTCCACAAATAAGGGACCCTGTCTAGAAAACGGCGACTGCCTTTTCTTGTCTACAAAAAATAAAATCTTTTCATTTAATTAAAAAATTTTTTAAGGGTGTTCTACTTTAAGAACACCCTTTTGCGTCTGTCGACGCCCTTGGCGCTTTGTCTACTGATGATGCAGAAGAAGCTGCAATTGCTTACATGACGTCTTCATCTTCCGACTGCGCTGTGGAATTTGAGTTCCTGTCTCCAGAAGACATTTGGAGTTTAGATATCACAGCGGCCACAACAACAATGAATGAATGATTGGACACAAATTCAGAGAGGTAGGGGTGTGTGTGTGTGTGTGTGTGTGTGTGTGTGTGTAAGGGTACAGGCAGCTAATACACAGGATCTACATTTTTATTTATCATTATTTCTTTCTGTTATGTTTCTTTAAAAAACAATAGCCACACTGTATTATGGCCTGGTGCTTTCTCCTCATTTTTTCGTCATTGGAAAACACCTCTGTTTCTTCTGAATCTTTCAGTTTTGTTTCAGTTCTTGGTAAGCTTGGCTGCAGCCTGCTCCAGCATGTGATTTACCCTGCTGTATCTGATTATACTTTCAGTTTGTCACAGATGAAACTCCTTATGACTTATATTCTTCTTGAAGCATATTGTCATGAACTTACAAAAGATGCATACAATAACAGCCTTCTTACATGACTGTGATATGCATATGTGCTTTAAATGTGTGCATTTGCTCTGCTTAAAATGTAAAATGTTGAATAAAATATGGAGAGACAACTGAAAGAAAAGAGAATGTAAGGCAACATTTGATGGCAGTACTTTCAAAAGCAGTTCAGCAGCTGTACCATGTAAATAACTGGGCATTTATGTTTAAGATGCTTGGCACATGTAGTATTTCTTTGTTACACTTCCAGCATGCAGTTTCTTGCTCAACAGAACTGCACAATATAATGTTTTTTTTGTTTATGCACTACACATAAATTATCCAAAATAGCTGCAGAACATCCAGTTTTTTTCCACTGTCACAGAAAATGGCAGGCCATTTGGGTAAGTCAAACATTTCTTATCAGCTGTCGGAGGATAAGTGTTTATACTCTTGTTTGCTATGCTATAACATTCCAACAGTTTCTTTGCAATGTTTTTGAGAGATAACATGCCAGATGGTTAAGTAGTGAAGCACCACGTGACCTTCAATTACTTGTTGTGTAGGAACTGCTTTCCTGTGACAGAGGTGGGTGTGTCTGGTCTGTGCAAAGAAACTTTAGTTGTTGTATTTAGATAGGTGAGAAGTATTCTGTTTGAAGGCAAGATTATTTTGCCCCCCCCCTCCCGACACACTTTCTCTGAAAATATATATATTTTTGAAACATTATAGAGATGCCTGAAAACTATGCTTTAATGCTTTATTTTTGTACATTTTATTTTGTATTTTTTTAGCTTGAAATCTGAAAATGTAAGTGTTGATAATGGTTTAAGTAGTAAATTGCATATATAAAATGTTAGATGTTATTTGTAATTTTCAAAGTATACCAGTGGAAAGTCTTTAACATCTGTGGGGGTAAGAGATTTAATTCATCTATGGAGTGACCCACTACCCCAACAGTACTAAGGATTATCATATCATACCACCCTTTCAACAATGGACTTGAGTCCATTTTAAAAACATAATTATCTGTTCCACATATGGAATCATTTTACAATGTTGAATATCCAAGAAATATCTATTCCCAATAAACCGCCTGAGCAGCTAATGTGCAGACATCCTACAAATACCTTCAGATCTTGATTATGGCCTTGCTGCATTGTTAAATGCTTATTTGCAAAAGTACTAACTTTCTCAAAGTCATTAATGACAACTAATGAGTCCATTATCTATTCAGTATGCTAAACTTTAATACTTTAAATAATATCTTCATTTTACATGCTTGCTTGATTGTTTAAGTGTATGGATATTGATCATAAATGATAGTTTTCAGGCCCAGCCCAGGTTGCACAGAGACAACTCAAGTTACGTAACCTATGAGATAAAATGCAGATTGCATAAGAACAGCAGACAACAGAGATCTACATAAAGTGTATAAGCAAAAACATACAAGATTTATTGACAAGGTAATGCAGTTTATAAAAAAATAAACATAAATGATTTATTTGCATGGTGATAACACAGCATATTTAAAAAAATCCAAGACAGGCAAACTTGACAAGGAGGGTGATGGATAGGATATTAAGAGAAGTTAAGCAATGTGGCCTGTATAAGGCAATTGTACTGTCTCATGCTTTATCACGTATGCTTTAAACTTGGGTCTGAATTTGGTCTGTGTGGGGAGCAGGACCTCTTGCCAAAGTGTGGGAGTTAGTAGAGAAAAGTGTTATCAGTGTAATGAAACTTTGTTTGTCTGTACATCTGTCTCTCTCTCTGTCATTGCCTCTGTGTACATGTATATACACACACACACACACACACACACACACACACACACACACACACACACACACACACACACACACACACACACACACACACGTATAGGTTAGCAAACAAATTGCAAAAACAGGGAGTACGCTGGTTTCTGAGTAGATAATTACAATAAGTTATGCTACAGCACTCCCTGTCTTTGCAATTTTGTTAAATACTTTGCCAAGTATTTTGCATAAATTGTTAGCATTCACTAGAATGAAATGTTGACCCTCCCATTGTGAATCCATTATGAGTTAAATGTTATGCCCACTGATTTACGGGCATTCCAAAATTATTTCCTTTGGTAGCAGTGCTGTAGCATTGATGTCAGATTGGCAGTAAATGCAGTTTCGTCATTACTGGGTCATACACTTTGCTTCATTGCTTATGTTCAAAACTACAACTTTAAAACACACTCTAACAGGTGGTGCTTTATTATACAAGGAACTACAATCATGAAGGTGGATCAAAGAACACATATATGCCTGCATGGCCATAAAAATGTGTTCAGAGAGACTATAATTTGAAAACAGCCCAAAGGTAAACTTTATTCTCCACTGGCCAGATGCATTTTATTTGAATCTGGGTTTTAATACTGTTTTAATGAATGTGAGCTTCAATGGCAGAGAAGTTTAGTGCTTGTGCTAAGTCTATTTTCATTGTGGGACTGTTTTGTTTAGAAAATGGCTATCGGTGTTTGTGCATTTTATTTTAATATCTGTAATCATTGCAGAAGTAAATAAAACAGATGCTTACTTATTTAATGGTGAAGAAATACAAATAAACAAAGAAAGGTTTATCAGTTTGCCATAAGCTCAGATCAGAGTAATTTATTTAAAATAAGTGACACAGCTTTGCCTTGTGTTGTGTATGAGTAGATCCAAGGATTTAAATTTTGCTTGTGACATAAATAGGCCATGTTGATGAGACACAAATGTGTCTCAGAGGGTCCCCATGCACTGGAACAAGCTTCCCATAACTTTGACCAACAGGTGGGAAATTGGAAATCATCCCTGTTGCCACCTATCCGTTTATCAGGAGGACTATCCGCAAATCATTTATTCAAGTCTCTGGTAGTCAGGAAAACACTGTACAAAGTCCAGTATTCTGTTTTACAAAAGGAAACAGACTGTCAGTGTTGATTTACTATGCTTTTTACAGAAAAGCATAGTAAATCACAGGCATCCAGAACAGAAAGTGGGTGTTCCCATCATCTGATGTCACTGTGATGTCACAAAGGGCATGCATGTGGGAGAGGGGTGGGATGGGTGGAGTTATGGGTGATGTTTAGCCACAAAGAAATCTGGCAACCCTATATACAGCCAATACATGAGGAGATAAAGGTTGTGTGAGTTGCCTGACATCAATATTACTATGCATATGTGTGTAGGAGGAAGGTTTTAGTCTCCTAGGTGGTGTGAGTGTGCTATGCATTGTTAGTCAGTGCAAGGGCATACTGAGCATGCCTATGTCTGCCTACACCCACAGCAGCTGGTGGTTGCCCCTCTGACTCCTCATCTGCCTTTGGCTGTGGTGACCTTGGCAGTGATGTGTGATATGTGCCCCTTCCCCTTGCTGATACTGCTGCAGCTGTTTCCTCAGGATTATGTTGTGTAGCATTGCATATACTGTGAAGATTTCTGTATATGTCCATGAATTGTACTGCAGGGCTCCCCCAGATGTCTCTAGGCACCGGAACCATGATTTCAGCAGCCCATATACCCAGTCTATGACATTTCTGGTTTGAGCATGTGCCTCATTATGCCATTCTTCTGTGAGTGTGTGCATTTCTGATGTGTGCCATGAGACACGGTTCCAGTGCATAACCTGCATCCTCCAGTAGATGACCCTGTGGGATACCGCCCTAGCAAACATCTGGTACAGTTGGGAGGTGTGCCAGATATGTGAGTCATGACAACTGCCAGTGATGCCAGCACACACATTCCAGATGATTCCCTTGGTATTACACACTACTTGGTGGTTGATAGCGTGATAGCCCTTTCTGTTCCTCAGATGGTGCCTTCATTTCTACATGAGTGCAATCTATGGCACCCAGTACTGCAGGGTAGTGCGCTGCCTGGTAGAACTGTTGCATATTTCTGGCCCTCTCTTCAGAACTATGGGGAAAATACATATGCTTACTGGCATGCTGGAGCATAGCATCCAGGATTTGGTGGAGGATCCAGGATGCTGATGCATGTGACACCCCCAGCATATCTCCTGTTGGTCTCTGAAAAGGTACCTGCAGCTAATATTCTAAGGGCTACACATACCTTAGTTTCCTCTGGGATGGGTTCCCCTTGGTTGGCTCTGGCTCTGAGTTGAGGGTGGCAGAGGTCGCAGAGTTCCTGTAGAAATTCCCTGTCCACTCTGTAGCACTCTACAATTTCCATATCATATAGGGGGGTCTACTTCAAAGGTCTGAAATTTCACAACATTGAAACTCTGATCATTGAAGACCAGAGGATCAAAGTTGTAAAATCTCGAACCTAAAAAAAAAATCTAACAAATGACAACTTCTTATTTCATGATCTAAAGTAGTTAACTTCATTTTATCTGCAACCTGTGTGTATTCAGATCCATATCGGATCCGAGCCGGCAACTTTTTTTCTAGCATCTGCTCCAAGCTCTGAGCTCCTTCCCCTACCCATAATGCACTACCATCTCCTACCTTCCCTCAGATCTCATTTGCCACACCATAGTGAGCATCATGGTCTCCTTCGCTCTGAGCTCAGGGATAGTAAGTCTAAAAATTATTTGTCTTTAGTGTGGCCGGCAACTTTTTTTCTAGCATCTGCTCCAAGCTCTGAGCTCCTTCCCCTACCCATAATGCTTTGTCACACCAATCCAAAATAGGATATATAAACAAATAAAATATGAAGTTCCACGACAACTGCTAAATGAAGCACACCAAGTAAAGTCAGGACCACAAGGAGTGAATTTATTCAAATCCAAATGACTTAGCACTTTCGCCATAAAATGGCATCATCAGAGTCATTTAAACCAACTGACATACAATACTTTTATATCAAAAAGAATCAGTGACATCACAATAAATTATAAATTAACCAATGAGCCTGTTTGAACAATTTCAAACACATCCACATATTGTATACATTTTCTATTTTATATTATATTTTATATATTTTATATTTTATAGAATTATCAAGTTAAAAACTACATATTTAATGTGAATCATAAATAAAAATGTATATATATTTATATTTATATACACAATCCAAACATCCTTAAAATAAACTAACAATTATATAAAATGTGATCTTTGCTTCAGTACTGGCTTGAGGGAAATGCAATAATTTAACCCAGGGTGTTTCAAAGCATTGAGTCTCAATTGCCACTCTACTTCAAGCAGGGCCACTTTGTTGCTGAGATCTCCACCCTGGTCAGTGTATACCCTATCAATAACAAAAAATAAAAACTTTTTAAATTTTTGACAGTTACAACTATGTAAATATAATATATTTTATGGCGAAAGCGCTAAGTCATTTGGATTCGAATAAATTCACTCCTTGTGGCCCTACCCATAATGCACTACCATCTCCTACCTTCCCTCATATCTCATTTGCCGCGCCATAGTGAGCATCATGGTCTCCTTCGCTCTGAGCTCAGGGATAGTAAGTCTAAAAATTATTTGTCTTTAGTGCGTCTGTATTAGTTGTTTCCCTTCCTCCCTCACTAGTATATCGCTTGTTCATCGGTTAGTTAAAAAAAAAATGGCTGATGGTCGCACTCTGTGTGTAATTTGTTTGGGAGTGTCCCATTTGTTGACTCAATGTGCAATCTGCACTGGGTTCAACCCTAGAGACCTCAAGGATCGGAAGGTCAAATTGGTAGCCAAAGGCCTTATTCCTGCATCTATGCTGGAGTCTGCCATGGCCTTGGTACCCACTAATCCCACCCAACCTCCCACTCAGACAGGGACTCAAACTCCCATTTCTTCTGGTGCTCAGTCAGGCAAGGAAAAAACTACAGTGAGTGTAGCAGACAAAGACAACAGAGGAAGGCGCAAGGAGGATAAGGACAAGAAAAGGGATAGACCTCGCAAGAGATCCCCAGAGAGCGAGCTCTTCCTTAGTCCCTCTACTAAGTCCATGAGGCCAGTTTCTCCACGGCTCCGGTCTCCTCATTTTTCACCGAAGACACTGGAACCTTCGCTTCCGAGGCCTTCCTCACTGTCACAGCGCAGACCAGCCAGAGCTGAGTCGGTGGCTTCTTAGCGTTCGACTCGGAGCTTATCAGACTTAGATATGGACAGGATGATGTGGAGATTCATTCAGACCCAAATACAAATGGGAGTCTTGCCAGGCCCTTCTCCCTCCGGAGGGGGTACCTCCATACCTTTTTTCTTCTCCATCTCTCCTTCCTCGATACGTACGTCAGCTTCAGGGTTTTTGGATCCAAGATTTTTTTGGACCTGGTAGCTCGGCACCGACAGTTCCCTCAACCTCAACTCTGGCTGTTACCTTGAGCTCCTCGGATCTGACTAGTTTGGGGCTGAGTGATTCTTGGAGCTGCCGACAGGGAGTAGGAACCGAGGGAATGAATTCTTTGGCTCCGCCTCTTTCGGATCCAACCCATTTCCTCATACCTCAGGCTACCCTTGCTTCGGCTCCGGTTCCTGCCTCGGATCCGGGGAAGGCTTCCTCCTTGCTGGATGCCAAGAAGGTATGCTCTCCTTCAGCCTTCAAAGTGGTGGAGAGGGTTCTCTCCCAGGGTTTGAGATCCAAGCCCATCCCCTTGGATTCCACCCAGACCCCTCTGGATTTGGCAATGACTCCCTTCATCCTGTCTGAAGGACAGCCCATGCCAGAGGATCCCCAGATTATTCCCCCTGAGGAACCCTGTGGCTCACTAGTCCTCTTCAGACAGCCCCACTGAAGAGGGTCACCATAAGCGCAAGTGCAAAAGGAGGCACTTGGACTCCCCTGAGTCCCTCACTATGGACACTGACTTAAAGGAAGGAGAAAGTTTCCCCAAGTCACCTCCCAACGACGTCTCCTTCAGAGATGTTATGGAGATCCTCCGCCAGAGGGGAGGTTGGTTAGCCCCAAAACCTTCTGTGGATGAGTCAGTGTTCCTGGAGGCCTTTGGCATGGGCCCATCTACTTCCTGGGTGTCTCTGCCAGTGGACCCCTTGGTGGACCTTATTACCATGCGGGCATGGAAGGAGCCTGACACTGTAGACCCCATCCCCAAATACCCCAACAAGATTTTTTCTCCTCCTACTGACAGAGAACCTTGGTCAAAAGGAGCCCCAGTTGACCCTAAGTTGGTCACAGCGGCAACCAAGAAGGATCTAGTGCAGGAGAGTTCCTCAGTCCACCCTCCAGAAAAGGAGTCCAGATTGGTGGATAGGTTTTGGAAGTGCATTTATTCCTCAGTGACCTTTTCAATCCATGCACTGAAGTATTTGGCACATGTGATCCAGCTTCAGTGAGACCTTGTATCAGAATTCACTGAGTTGCTCCCAGAGACCTTATTGCCGCAGGACAAACAGCTGTTCTCTGAGAAAATGTTGACTCTGAAGTCAGTATCGAACACGTCTATGCAGCTCCTTTCCCATGCCATGGAAGGAGAAGCTAGGGCAGCCAGGACAGGTGTAGCCATGAGGTGTCATGCCTGGCTCAGGTTGTGTCAATTCGCGGACCCTTTCAAGGCATCATTTATTAATGCTCCCTACGATGGCTCTACCCTTTTCGGGAAGACAGTACGTGACACACTTGTTCAGAGCAAAAAAGATGGGAAGACTTTGTCTGCCATTGAGATCCGCTTCTCTATCCCTCAGTGGTCCTTCTCTAGGAATCAAAGCAGGCAAAAGAAGCTGTGGTTCCGAAAATCTCAGTTTTCCCGGGATTCTCAGGACAACTATTTCCTCAGAGGCAGTGCGGGACAGGATCAACGCCGACCCAGATGTAGAGGGGGTCCCAAGAATTTTGGGTCTAGAGAACCGTTTTCTGATAGACCCGCTCAGCAGCCCTGAGGAGTTGCCTGGCTGTCCTACTCTGGAGGCAGTCGGGGGGAGATTGTCCTTACACCCAGCGGCATGGGAGCCCATAATGACAGATCACTGGGTGTTACAGATTATATCCAGAGGTTACACTATCCCATTTGTTGCCCCTCCAAATGTTCCAAAACACCTCCCGGATGTTCCACCTGCTCACAGGGAGGCTGCAGCTCTAGAGGTTTCAAAGCTGCTTCTCAAACGAGCCATCGAACAGGTCCCCCCCGACCAGTCCAGATCAGGCATTTACTCAAGGTTCTTTTTAGTGCCAAAAAAGACGGGGGACCTCAGGCCCATTCTAGACCTGTCAACTTTGAACCTGTCTGCCACCAAACAGAAGTTCTGGATGGTCACCCTACAGTCCATTCTACCTTATCTCCGAGAATGTGACTAGAAGTGCTTGTTAGACCTCCAGGATGCTTACTACCACATCAAAATCCACAGAAGCTCCAAGAGGTTTCTGCACTTCCAGCTGGGAGCCAGTCACTTTCAGTTCAGAGCCCTACCCTTCGGTCTCACCACAGCCCCCAGGGTGTTCACCAAGGTAATGGCAATTGTAGCGGCTCACCTGAGGCTTCAGGGTATTCAGTTATTTCCTTACCTGGATGAGTGGCTCTTCACTGCGCCCAACAAGCGTCTGCTTTGTCTGGCGCGAGACTACTTTATTCGGTTGGCACATCTATTGGGGATTACAGTCAATGTTCAAAAATCCCAGTTGCAACCAGTACACGTTTTAGACTTCATCGGGGCATGGCTAGACACTTTGCAGATGAAAGTATTTTTAACTCCAGGCAGGATCTTACACCTCAGGTGCCACATAGCTCAAATAGCGAACTTCAAGTTTCCAAAGGCGAGCGAGGTTCTCCAAGCACTGGGCTCCATGGCTGCCTCTATATCAATTCTCCCTTGTGCACACCTTCATATGTGGATTCTTCAATGGACTCTGGCTGTTCAATGGTCTTGGCTAGACCTGCCCATGAAATTTCCGATCAGGATCAGTCACGTCTGCAGGACGTCCCTTCTTGGTGGTTAAATTTACTGGAGGTTATAGAAGGATACCCCTTCACATCATCTCCAGTCCAAGCCACAGTGACCACGGACACCTCCCAACTCAGGTGGGGGGACACTGTTTGGGAAGGACAGTCCAAGGCACGTGGTCCCAGACAGAGACCAAGTTGCATATAAATGTTCTAGAGATGAGGGCAGTGCTTTTAGCGTTGGAAGCCTTTCACACTGTCCTCCCTCTTGGATTGATTGCAATTCAGCCAGACAATATGTCGGTTGTCTGGTATATCAACAAGCAGGGGGAACCAGATCCTACCCCCTGTGCCATGAGGCCATGAGAGTGTGGGAGTGGGCGATTTCCACAGGTCAGTTTCTGATAGCAATGCATCCTGGGGCACTCCAAAATTTTAGCGGACAGATTGAGTCGGGCTATTCTGATGCCATATGAGTGGTCTCTGAAACAGTCAGTAGCGGAGGAGATATTCCTTGCATGGGGTCAGCCTTGCTGCAATCTCTTCGCATCTCCTTCCAACATGAAGTACAGCGAGTTCTTTGCTCTAATTCCCTCACCAGGGGATGCCCCCAGAGACACTCTAGTCCATGCTTGGCCCCCCAGGCTTCTGTATGCTTACCCACCATTGCCACTCATTCCGAAGTTTCTTCAGAAAGTTTGCCGACTGCGGTGCAAAGTTATCCTCATTGTCCCGTTCTGGCCTCACTAGGTTTGGTTCCCATTCCTTTGGTCTCATCTCTTAGCTCCTCCATGGGTTCTGGATCACTGCCCAGATCTAATCTTCCATCCTTCGGGTGTTCACCCGCCCAACCTGGGCAGGCTCAAGCTGACAGCTTGGTTGCTCCAGTTCTGTTGATTGCCAGGACTCCCCGGTCTTTCATCCCCTGTAAAATCCATACTGGTGGCTTCTCTTAAAGATTCCACTAGGAAACTTTATTGCAGTAAATGGAACCATTTTTTCATTTGGGCCTCACAGAGAAATCTAGATCCCTTTACAGCCCCTGTTCCAGCGGTGTTGGATTTCAAGTTTGGTATTTTTCAGCAAGGAGCTAGCTCCTCCACAGTGAAAGTACAATTGGCAGCCATTTCTAATTTTCATGTTGGTGAAGACAACATCGCTTCTTCTAGGCTGTGTAAGGCTTTTCTTAAAGGCACTTTTCTTTTGCGCCCTCCTGTCAAGGATTCAGTGTCCCCTTGGGACACTGCATTTAGGGTAACTGAAGGTAAGGATCCAATATACATCAATGAGCAAGATGGGACGGTCGATTTATTTTGTAGTGATTTTTTGGATGTATCTACAGCTCCATTATCAAATCCTACAATTTTGTTTAACACTACAAAAGATTTCAAGTTGTTTAACTATTCCAGTGTCGTGTTTGATACGCAACATGCGGATATATTATCAAAAGGGTTCAATTTTGTACCTTGTAGAAGAGGTAATGTGGCTGAAACACTTAGGGATTTGAAGTTATTTACACGCAAATTAAATTTGTTGGCCCATTTTGGGTTTGAAAATGGTGAAGAGCATGCTTTAAGAGTTTCTAATTTGCACAAACCAAGCTATTTTAATCCACCATATAACAACATGGTTCATATATTTGAAAATTTGTGTGAACAAGATATAAGACAACTTTACAAAGATAACAATTGTATACATCAAAGCAACTTAAAACAGGAAAACATTAATAGTATCAATTACATGTGTTCCAACAAAAATATACGTGTGATGAGGCCCGATAAGGGAAACGGAGCTGTAATAATGGATAAGTTAGATTATGACAATGAAATGTTAACTATGCTGTCAGACGACAACTATGTAGAAGTGAGTATAAATGAGATTCATTTAGCTTATCAAAAAATTGACTTGGCTCTTGAAGACATGTTACTTCAAGGGCAAATTAATGAGGACGAATTCTTCTTTATGACAAACAAATATCCTGTGGTGAGTGGAATCTTTGGGATACCAAAGATCCACAAAGGTCTAAACAATGTTAGGTTTAGACCAATTGTCGATGGGAAGAGGAGTAAGGTGTCCTTTATAAGTCAATATTTGGATTCTAAGTTGAAAAAAGGCTTAGAGAGTTTTCCATATATAACCAAAGACTCGTGGCACTTTTTGGATAGGATTAGAAATTATGGTGCACAGCAAAACATCACTTTTCTGACAATCGATGTGGTTAACCTATTCAGTGTTATACCACATGATGTTGGTCTTGAATGGTTGGAAGAACAACTTGCAATTACTGGGGTATATGATCAGGACCACACTAATGTTTATGTAAGGCTTATGGAAATAGTGTTAAACAACAATTTTATATTCTTCGAAGGTCACAAGTTTCGTCAAAAAACTGGGGTGGCAATGGGGGCAGCTTGTGCCCCCATTTATGCCAACTACATCATGGCTTATTGGGAAAACAATTTTGTTTTCAACAGTGAATTTAAGTCATTTATTAAATTGTACACCCGCTTTTTGGACGACATTTTTATCATATGGCAGGGAGAGAAGAAAATTTTAGAGACATTCATAGCTTACATTAACCAAACAGTATGGTTCTTGAAATTCACCTATGAAATTAATAAAGAAAAAATCAGTTACCTAGATGTAAGCCTAACTTACAACAAAGACAACAATCACATTTCATCCAAAATATTTAGAAAATCTACATTTTCAAATTCTTATTTGCATTACGACAGCTGGCACCCGGAGCATCAGAAAAAATCTATTATAAAAGGACAACTAATCAGGGCAGCACATATGGTTAGTGATGATACAGATTTTCAAAGAGAGGTTGAATTTATGATCAAATTATTTACTAATAGAGGTTATCCCACTTCTTTATGTGAAGAAGTGAGGAACGAAATACAAACAAAAAGAGAAGGTGGATATATTCAGCCTATACTTAAAAGTTCACACTCAATATTTAATGATGAAGTTAATAACCAAAATAGGTACGACTTACGAGATGAATTTATCTTGTTTGTAGTCACTTTTAATGCAGACACTGATGGTATCATCAAAATCATAGAGAAAAATTGGAGATCATTTATTAGGCTTAAGGAATTTCAGGGTTTTGCATCACGTAAGCCTAAGTTTATTTTTCGTAAGGACAGGGCCTTAAAACAAATTATAGAGAGAGGTACTACATACCTTAACACTAATACAAATATAATTAGAGGTAATAGCAAATGTGGTAGGTGTTCCACATGTGCTTTTATTATGCAAACAGGCAGTAAAATAACTGTCAACAACACACATATTAGGATTAGGGGTAAATTTAATTGCCACTCTACTAATGTAATCTACCTTGCAAAATGTCAACTCTGCATGGCATTTTATGTGGGCAAGACATGCAGAAAATTTAGGGACAGAATTAAAGAGCATGTCCTGGACATTCAACATAAAAAGCCCACTAATGCTTTGACACGACATATTACAACACACCAAGATCATAAATTTTCTTTTTGTATTATTGAGCAACTAGTCCAGGACCAACAGGGTAGGTTAACTGAATTCCATCTTGATGTATGTGAACTCAAGTGGCAAATGATTTTGAATGCGCATTTTTATCCAGGCCTCAACGAATATATATCTATTAAACCATATTTGAGGCTTCAAAATATATTGGGGTAACCCTATGAGATTTTAATATAATTGTAATTAACATTTATTGGTATGGTCAGTATCACTGTTATATTTTGGACAATGGTCATGTTGTATTTTTAATACTTTTTATATATTTTTTCATTTTTATATTTCTTTTGTTTTTTAAGTGTGTATTTCAATTTATTACAGTTATATTTTACTATTTCAACAATCAAAGATGTACTCTTTTGTACATTATGGTTGTCACTATTCATGTATTAAACCTTGTGTAGGTTGGGTTAGGTTTAGTTTTAGGATGAATAGCAGGTTTTACTAGTCATTGTGGTTATTTTCCACTATTGTGGTTAACAGCTTAGTGTAATTAACTAATCAGTTAATTGATTAATTGCTGTTAGTATTTATTGTGCTGATTTCTAACACTCTGAAGAAGTCCACAGGACGAAACCTAGGTCAGTGTTGGAGATCTGTGTTCGTGCCTTGTTGTTCATTAAACTTTTTGGTGGAGATTCGTGTCTTCGTGGTTTGACTTCACACTCTAGTCCATGCTTGGCCCCCCCCAGGCTTCTGTATGCTTACCCACCATTGCCACTCATTCCGAAGTTTCTTCAGAAAGTTTGCCGACTGCGGTGCAAAGTTATCCTCATTGTCCCGTTCTGGCCTCACTAGGTTTGGTTCCCATTCCTTTGGTCTCATCTCTTAGCTCCTCCGTGGGTTCTGGATCACTGCCCAGATCTAATCTTCCATCCTTCGGGTGTTCACCCGCCCAACCTGGGCAGGCTAAAGCTGACAGCTTGGTTGCTCCAGTTCTGTTGATTGCCAGGACTCCCCGGTCTTTCATCCCCTGTAAAATCCATACTGGTGGCTTCTCTTAAAGATTCCACTAGGAAACTTTATCGCAGTAAATGGAACCATTTTTTCATTTGGGCCTCACAGAGAAATCTAGATCCCTTTACAGCCCCTGTTCCAGCGGTGTTGGATTTCAAGTTTGGTATTTTTCAGCAAGGAGCTAGCTCCTCCACAGTGAAAGTACAATTGGCAGCCATTTCTAATTTTCATGTTGGTGAAGACAACATCGCTTCTTCTAGGCTGTGTAAGGCTTTTCTTAAAGGCACTTTTCTTTTGCGCCCTCCTGTCAAGGATTCAGTGTCCCCTTGGGACCTTACTTTTGTCCTACAGGCATTGGTAGCTCCTCCATTCGAACCTGCAGCATCGGTGGATTTAACATTTTTATCCTGGAAGACAGCTTTCCTAGTCACCATTACATCAGCTAGGAGAGTTTCTGAGCTTCAAGCTCTGTCTGTTGTGCCTCCTTATTTGGTCTTCCATAAGGATAGGGTCTCTCTCCGTACTAATCCTTCTTTCTTACCTAAAGTGGCATCTGAAGCAAACATAAACCAGTCCATTAATCTGCCTGTTTTCTTTCCTAATTTCCAAAACAAGGGTGAATACAAACTTCATTTGTTAGATGTTCATAGACAACTTCGCTTCTAGAACAAAATCATTCCACAAGTCTGACCAGTTGTACGTTTCATTTTCCAAATCCATTTTGGGAAAAGCTATTTCTAAGGTTTCTTTGGCTAGATGGATCACTCTTTGCATTTCGCATGTCTACAAAGCAAAAGGTTTATCTCCTCCTGGTACTGTTAAAGCTCCCTCTACCAGGTCCATGGCGACTTCTGCTGCCTTTTGGTCTAGGGTTTCTTTGGACCACATTTGTGCAGCAGCAACCTTGGGCCAATTCACATACCTTAATTTCCCATTACAAATTAGACCTGATTTCTAGAGGTAGAGCATCCTTTGGCTTTGAAGTGCTCAGGAATATCCTTCCATAAGGGCCTCCCAGGATTGGAGTAGCTGGGGACTCTGTCCCACAGGTTGCAGATAAAATGAAGTTAACTACTTCAGATAAAGAAGTTATGTACTCACCATAATGTTCCATCTGAGTAGTTATACTTCATTTTTCTGCAACCTTCCCTTCCTCCATCCCCCCGACCTTGCCATGTCCATATGCAAGTTTGGTTCATTGGGCTGAGTTGCTAATGTATTTAGTCACAGCAAACTTGATCTGAGGGAAGGTAGGAGATGGTAGTGCATTGTGGGTAGGGGAGGAGCTCGGAGCAGATGCTAGAAAAAAAGTTGCCGTCCGAATACCCACAGTCTGCAGAAAAATGAACTATAACTACTCAGATGGAACATTATGGTGAGTACATAACTTCTTTTTTTTGCAGAGGGGCAAGTACCCTTGCAACCCATACACCCCCTGCTACTTAAATATTCCATCTCCGAGATCACACTACAGTGAAAAGAATGGTAAATTTCCCGTTCCGCACTGTATGGCGATCTCCATTCACAAGGTTTGAAATTTCACAACTTCGATCATCTAATCTTCACAGATCAGAGGTTCAGTGTTGTGAAATTTTGATCCTTTGAAGTAGACCCCTCCTGTATGTTGTGATAAGTTAAACATGGCTTGAAAACCCTTCTCCTTCAAAGACGACATCTATTGGCAGCAACAGCATTCATTGGCTTCAGCCTCTAGCACATACAAATGGCTTGAACCAGCAGCAGCAGCCCCCAACATTCTGTCTGTGTAGCCTTTCCCTGTCTGTACTCCAAAAGATTTGACATCTGCAGGAAAAACCAGCATGGAGTCTACATGGATGCTTTACAGCTGTTGAGTAGCTTCAATATGTTAGACTGGTTGATTAGCATGCAATTCAGCTTCTTATACTGTAATTAGCATTTATTAAACACAAACAAAGACAGATGTAATTCATTAATAATCTACACCATTATAAAAAGGTAAATGTGTAGCTAGCCAAACTAATGGTGAGGAGAGTTGCATATGTTTGGAAGACTGCAAAAAATGTTCTCTTCAGGATATATCTGTACAGAGAAATACTGAACTTCAGCAGGTATGCTTTTATTTTGAAACCTAAATACAACATATGCTGGAATGTATTTAAGAACAGTGTGAAGCAAAGGCTTTTACACTTTTATCTGTATGCATTAATTAGAAGTGTACTGATGGCATGGAATTGTTTGTCAAGCGATTTCAGAGGCACACATGATTGACAATACATAAAAATGGAATGCTGTGTAATAAATATGTAGAAATGTGTCAATGATAGGTTCTTTGATAGCACTTTTATCATTTCAAAGAGGTTTTGTTAACAAAATGTGTCATTTACTTGTTCTTTTGTGGCAGAGGGAGCAAGGATTAGTTACTGATATACAAACAAGACTGGACTGTTCTTTTGGGAGAGGAGAGCAAAGGTGACTTAATGTTATGGCACAAGCATGGATATGTTTCTCTTGTTACTCTCCTTGCTTTGCATCCTGCCTGTTGTTAGTATTTTACATCTCTAGATGGTTTTATGTTTCTCCAGTGGGTAATACTGACTGCCTACCTTTTCTGTTTTATCTTGAAACAGTTATTTTCTAGTTATGTGATGCTTATGTGTACTATACTTCTGTTGTCTTTTAGGACACCTACAAGTATGTTACTCAGGCATGTCAATCCATGGAGACCCCCCTTCACTGATGATGAAAACCAAGTCATAGTCGATGGGTTTCAGCAACATGGTGCTTTTCTCCTGGAAAGGGGACAGGGAGATATGGTCCATAGGATGCAGATATGGGAGCAGATTGTTCATGATGTCAGTGCCGTGGGTGATCACTGCAGAACATAAGAATAGGTGTGCCACAGGGCCACTGACATGATAATATCTGCAAGGAGGCAAGCAGCTGCAGTGGGCTGTGACCAAATGATTACCGGGGGAGGGCCTGCTAGGGAACCACCACTAAACTCCAATGAACAGTTCCTGGCCAATCTGAGAAATTCAGACAGCTCCCAGGAGAGTGCAGTACACCTTCCAAGACAGCAAGCACATCCCAGGAGGAGCTTCCAAGTAAGCTCTGATATCTCAACAGTTAAATACTGTTGTATAGTAAAGCAATTGAAATGAATATGTTAATTTTGTATCACATGCCATTTTTTTTTGGAGGCAGGGATTGAAGATTGCTACAGTTATAAGCTTAGCTTGGAGTTGTCAGCCACCTTCTTGTTCAAAAGTACTGTTACTGCACATATACAGTGGTAACTATATTACCCCCTGTGTTACAGTTAACTGTAATGATGTTGCCCTTACCTCTTGCTTAACTTCTTCCAGGACTGTTTGGAGTACAGTGCAGTACTTCTTCTGCAGATGGTAAGCCAAATATTTTTATGTTAGTACTTCTGAGGAATTTAAAGAAATATTATAGGTTGTGATATTGATCTCAGGCCTGTTGTGTGTATTTCTGGGGTCTATATTATAACATCGAAGTCTTAAAACTTCAAATGTTATAATATCGAACCATTTAGATCGAAAGACTATCACATCGAATACTCAGAATAGCAATTTTTTTTCCCAGGGAAAAAATTTGCCGTTCTGATACACACAATACAAACACACCAAAGTAAATAATCCACACACATACACTTCACAAAACCCTACACTAAACCATACATACACTACTAGCTATCCACTTACCTTAACCCAACCCTAACCCTAAGGTCTGTAACTGCCGCACATTCACCTTACCCGATCCCTAACCCTAAGGTCCCTATCGCACACTCACCTTACCCGCTCCCTAAGCTTAAAGTCCCTATCGCACACTCACCTTACCCGCTCCCTAACCCTAAACTCCCTCTCGCACACTCACCTTACCCGCTCCCTAACCCTAAGGTCCCTATCGCACACTCACCTTACCCGCTCCCTAACCCTAAGGTTCCTATCGCACACTCACCTCACCCGCTCCCTAACCCTAAGGCCCCTAACTATCATACACTCACCTTAACCCGATCTGTTCACACGCTTACCTTAACCCGGTCCGTAACCTTCGCTCCACAGTCGAGGAAATAGCGAAGCTGCAGAAACAGCCCACTGAATATTTCCCTAGGAAAGTATTCAATATTCTCCAGCTTTGCTATTTTCAGTGTTCGGTGCATAGGGGTCGATATTATAACATTCAAAGTTTTAAGACTTCGATGTTATAATATAGACCCTTATTTCTGTACTGTCTGTAATGGTGTCAGCACTGTTACTTTGTTAGCATATATTGCACTATAGTAGTGCAGCTATTAATGTATTCCTCTGTTTCTTGCTTTTTATCACAGGTATATTGTATTCTGAGGAAGTCCCCATTATGTAGGAATGAAAGCGCTCAATATTGTTTTGTGTGGAACTTTTATTAAAAGGTGGATTTTATGCTTTCAAAATCCTCTGGTTGGTGCATTTTTGGTTACTTTTTGTCAAAGGTGGTCATGAGAGTGGGAGAGTGGGGCCTGTGCCACCTGATGTCAGTGTATCTGCAGACTCTGATGATGATGGTGGCCAAACTGAGGCACAGTTGGGGGGTACAGAGGTTGAATCTGACACTGAGGTTGACATACAGCCATCCCCTGCATTTCCATCAGACACAGCCAGTAGGCCTAGGCCTACACAGTCATCTGAGCCCACAGATATTGGACATGTGAAATGCGAGGACCTTGATCAGGTAAGTGTGGCTACTGTGGCTTCAGTGCCTATTGAGTCTGTTCATTGCCAAAGTATGGGTGAGGTGTCACACAGGAGGATTGATAGGGGTGCTCAGAGGGGGCCTGCTGTCCCTCCTCCACCTGGTCCAGGTGTCACTTCCAGTGCTACTCAGTGTATGTTAGGGCCATCATGGAGGCACAGGCACATTCCCATAGGTAATACAGACAAATGCTCAGGGTTGTGGATGTGGCACAGTCTGACATGCGTGACTGCCTCCACCATGTCGCCAATTCACTGGATCAGATGAATGATACGTTTTAACGAGAGGTGTCTGTGATGGACCCGAGGGTGTCAGTCATGGAACAAGCAGTGTCTGTAATGGAACATCTGCTGGGAGGGGAATGACATCCTCATAGGTGTGGGTCAGCCACATTATCTGCTGTCAGCCAACATGGCCAGGACCGATCACGCTCCCATAGTGCAGAAGTTTCACTGCTCCATCAGTAAGGCTACTGTCCACATCCAGATGTGGCAGACCATGGGGTCATGGTCCTGAGCATCCCCGTGAAGGGAGCTAATCCAGCAGACATCAGTCATGTTCAGGTAGCAGCACTGCATCTGACCATGGGCATGGATGTGCCATTGCTACTCCTGGCAGAGCCACTTCTGATGTTCGAGGATGACAACGATGAAGAACTGCCACTTCTATCATGCATGGCTCACACCTGTCTGACAGATCAAGATGTAGAGCTAGTACAAAGCTTGGCTGTGTTACTGCAGACACTCACACACCAGTTTCACCTGGAAGACCCCTACAAACACACACACACACACAGCAGTTACTGAGTTTGTCTCTCTGGCCAATTGTTGTTTTATCCCAAAGTCTGCCTTCTTCTCCTTCCTACTCACACATACTCACCGACCTTCTGTGTCAGCCTAGATTTCCTGCCCCCCACACAACACCCTGTGCAAGTGATGATAACTGTGCAATATCCCTGTTTTCTATTTTTTGGATTCAGGTATACAAAAGCTGTGTCTGATGCTCAGGGTGCATAGCTAACATAGTGCTTAGTATATCTACATTTGTGTTGTTGAACTGGTCATTGTGCCTTTGACTTATATTGGCCTTGGAAAGTTAGACAGTTGATAGCATCAAAATTTCACAATGTTATAGTGAATGCTCTTGTAAAGGTGTTGAGGTCAGAAACTGCAATGTGTATCATTACTTTCTAACTTCTCTCTTCCATGATCTTCCAGGACAAATGTATGGTGCCCATCATAAGTCACGCCATCATATTCAGATCTTAGGATTGTATGACAGCACTGTAGTCAAACCTCATCAGAACAGTAATACAGTATAATGCTCTCATTTGAATGTACCTCTACAGACACATGCAGGAGCTAGTGAGACCACAGGACTTTCTCAGGACGATAACACAGGGCCTACAAACCATGCCATAATGTATGTGGATGGATTAAAAGCCATTTCACTGTCATTTGTCTGGCATAGGATGAGGTGACATCTGCCTGGCCTCCTGACCAGTGTTTGGCCATGCCCTGATGGGATGACTGCATATCCAAACATCTGATATAGCTGATGAAATCAGCAGTGTCCATTGAGAATATGATAATAGCAGTGTCCCACATGCTGCAAGAAAAGGCTCTCTGTAATTCTGTAATATCAATCAAGAGCACACACACACACACACACACACACACACACACACACACACACACACACACACACACACACACACACACACTGTTGACTGCAGGGAGACTAGAATCTCTACCTATGTAAGTACCCAAACTACAGAACACAGTGCATAAAGCATGCGCCATGGCACAATTCTGACCTTTGTAAGACTGCAGCTAACTTATAGTAGACATCAGCAGTCCATGTGTGAGACAAGATGTTAGCAGGCCTGCATAGGTTCATAGCTTCATAGGTTAATATGAGGCTACTACCCTAATGGCCCTAGAGTCATGCATTCATAGGAGGTTACTAGGCTAATGGCCCTAGGATCTTTTCAAGCCTACCCCAGTTGAACTATTGCTTCCTTATAGACCAAGATATGTAGTCCATATTTGCAAATTTGTGATCAACACTGATTGACTCTAAAAGTGACATAGGTGAACTCCCCACCCCCAGGTAAATCTATGATTTCCCATCCAAATGTCCCAGTTACACTTAAATAGGGTCATTGAGGAGCTTGGTTTCACGTGAATTGGGAGTTTGTTCCATAGGAGTGGCAATCTCTGGGAGACCTATCTGCCTCTCCAGCATGTCTTGTTGATGTCGCAGACTAGGTTAAGGTCCCCAGAGTGAGTGAATCTTGTCCCATGTGATTTGTAGAGGTGCAGCATCTCCATTAAGGAGGGTTCAAGACTGTTATGTAGGCCAGCCACAAGTCACCTCTCAGCAGTCTATATGATGCAGAGTACAGCAAAAAGGCCTTTAGTCTGTCTGTGTAGGTAATGTGTTGTAAGTCCCTGGATTTTCTTAGCAAGAAACCTCTAAGGTCTCTCCCGCTGCTGCAGGTGCAGGTTCCTGGTGAGTTACATGCAAAAGGGAACATTGTACTCTGTTATTGGTGTGATGAGGGACAAGTACAGTGAAGTTATAACATCCTTAGTCTTGGATGCTGTGCCCTCACTTATGAGGTGTGCAATGTAAAGGGTCTTCATTACCACTGTGGACACATGATGATCAAAGGTGAGGTTGCCATCAACCTGCATTCCCAAATCTCTCACCATTGGGTTAGAACATAGGGGCTGTTATTAATATTGTAATTTGCAGGGACTTCTCCTTTGCAGAAATGAATTGTAGTGCGTTATTTTGGGTTAATTTTAAGTCTGTGGCTTTGGCAACAATCATTTATGTATGTGATCACATATTGTAGTTTGGTGACATTATTTGGGGAGCCAATGATTGTGCCCTGTTTGCAGTCATCAGCGAACTTGTTGAGCCACAGGCCAGATTTTTTCACTGAGATAGGCAGTATGCACTGATTTTCCTTCATTCAGGGCTTTGGTGACACTCTTGAAGAATTCCACTTGGATTAACAGGCATGATCTGCCCTTGATGAAGCTAAACTGTTTCGGGTGAAGAGTTTGAAGGTCACCAATGTCTTTGTTGATAAGGTCCAAGATGATTCTCTCCATTGCCTTACAGACAAGGTTGGTCAGGCTTATGGGTGTTTAATTCCCCAGGTCGGTTGAGGGACCCCCCCCCCCTTGCAAGATTATTATGGTTGCTGTGTTCCCCACTGCTGGGAGAAAGCTAGCACTTAGACTGTGGTTGAAGGGAGTGCCCAGTGGTTCTGCCAACTCTTACTTTAGACTGTTTAGTAAGCAGAATGGGATGTTATCTGGTCCCATAGAGGCTGTGTTTTTTGCATTGACAAGTGAGGATATGACCTGTTATTTGGAGATAATAGGTACAAAACTGTTGAGGGGTATGATTTGTGGAAACAGGAGTGTGAAATTGTTGCCAAACCTGTCTGCTAACACGTTGGCTATGTCCTCAAGTTCAGTATGAGTGGTACTGTCCACTCTGAATTTGGTTCAAAGCCGGGCCTTCCCTTTTACATTACAGACATAGCTAAATAATGCCTTGTGATTATCCTTAGCTATGGATGCTGATTTAGTTTTGTAATTAGCTTTAGCAGACTTTGACAGGTGTCTAATTTGCTTGTTCAAGCTATGGTGGGTGTTATTCTGCTGAGACTGTTCCCCCTTATTCCTGGACATCAGTTTCTTTCTCTTGTTGTACAATCTATTTATGCTAGATCTCCACCAAGATGGCTTGTTTTTTGTGAGAAAGTTTTGATCTGTTCTGGTACAGCTAAGTCTATACACTTGTAAAGGTGTTTATACAGGGCACTTGTGTACACCTCCATGTAGGAGTCTTTATTGTCAGTGGTGATTTGAAACTATATATGCCATCGCTTAAAAGGCTATAATTTGCTTTGTAGAGATTTTTCAACCTTTTGGTTCCTAAGGGGGGGGGGGGGTCAGGTACAATTGTTACATTGAATGTGACTGATGTATAGTCAGATGTTACTAGGGAAGGTTTCACACATGGCGTGGTGCAGTGATCTCCCATGTCAGTGAGTACTAGGTCAAGGATATTTGAGCCCCTTCTGGAGGTGCAAACTAACTGTTACAGAGCATTCATGTTTACAAAGAGCAGGAACCTTAGGGTGAGCATGTTTCAGCTCATATATGTATCCCAACCAGTGGAAGGATAGTTAAGGTTACCCATGCCTAGGGTGTTTGGATGCATTATGAGTGAGTCAAGAAAGGCCAGAAAGGCACTGTTTGGTTTTCATGGTTCATGGTGGTGGACCTGTAGCTATGAATGACATGGAGGGGGGGTTTCCTACAGTTAGCTGGACTTGGAGTATCTCTAGGGGTCATACTGCTTACCAGTCTTGAGATGCACTTTTCTTTTATGAAGATGGATACACCTCCTCCGTTGGTTCTTTCATGTTCATTTTGTGACCTGAATGTGTGGAAGCCATTATAGCCCTTCATGGCTGGAGTACCCTCTGTGGCACTAGACCGTATCTCTGTGACTGCACACACATCTGCATCTTTCCAAGTAAGAAGTGCCTCCGTTGAGTGTAGTTTCTGATTTAGCCTTTTAGCATTAAGAAGTTTAACCTTGATAGGTTTATAGTTTCATAGGTGTTTACTAGGCTAATGACCACAAGGGCCTTTTTAAGCCTAGCCATGCATCCCAAATCTCTGACAAGTTCTGACACCCTTGGTAAGTGTAAGCATGAGCCTGGAAGATGAACCATTTACAGGTTACCTGTTTGCATTAGAGACATAGGTGCCAAACCAGGGTTGAATTTCCGGTTTCACATCCAATTGCCAAGTTGCACTTGAATTGGGTTAGGGAGGAACTCTGCTTCACATGGATGGGGAGCCTGTTCCATTGAGTTTGTCTTTTGAGGATATTTTTACATCAGGAACTTTGTTCTTAAGACATTGCCTAAAAATGTCACTCTGGGAGAGGCAAGTATCTTGGCCAGTAAGCAAAAGGCTAGAGGTGACAGATAAAGACCATACCTGGCAAAGCAGCGTGGTTTATTGACACTATCACACCAGCCTGGCAACTACTGGATTTCCCTAAACTGACACCAGTAGCTAAGCCAATTGTTGAAGTCAACAATTCTTTTGTTTGTACTGTGGCATCATCCCAAGTAAAGGAAGAATGCTGCTTAGGGCTACAGACATACCTGTCTGGGACACATAATCTGAGAGGTCAGTCATATCTCTCTTCATATAGTCCATTGAGGTATGTCTCAAGTCATTTTCTCCAGCATGAAGTATGACAGAGGTGTAACTGTGGTTGTTATTGAGAAACTTGAGTGTTTGCATGACTTTGCGGATCCTGGCACCTGACAGTACAACTTGGTGAGGGGGGACATTTGTGTGTCTCACTATAGATTCGCCAATGATCAAGACATTGGATTTGAGGTGTTTTGCTTTAAGGGCTAAATGGGTGAGACATTGATACTTTCTTTATATGTGTAATGGGTTTCGTTGGGACTGTCATGTGTGCAGAAGGTTTGCATTTGCAAGGTCTCTGCTCTTTCCGTAAGCTTCTATTGAGTACCTTTGCATATGTGGGTTTATATGTTGTGCACTTTGTTGAGGAGGTGAAGTGCGTGTGCTGATAACCTGTTTGAAATCTGGTTTATTGTTACCTGAGAGAAAGAGCATTTATTCCAGAATCATCATATACTTGCATGTCTCCCATATTGTATTGGTAAGTTTTAGGAGTACATGGTTATCACTATACATGAGATAATAGAAACTTAGTTGTGTAAAAACACAAGTACGCTTATTAAACATATTTAGATGGTCATTGTTAGCAGAATGATTTTGTGAGCTGCAACAATTGGGCCTGTCTGTGAGGGACTTGGGTGCCACCACAGAGGCTGGAATAGGCTCCCACTGCATGTGAAGGAGTGCTTCTCAATGACCCTGTTCAATCTCAACCTTGACTACTGGTTGTGTGATTGTACAGTCACCTCTGAGCTGACACATATGTCCCTCATGGACAGGGCCATCTGGTGCTGCTCACAAACACGCTCTTCTAAAAACAACCATCCAACTATGCTAAATAAGGGGGGTCTATATTATAATAGTGAAAATCCTTTTAAGCGAATGCAAAAACAGCAACACGTTTTGCTCGAACCGCGATTATGCCGAACATACTAAACCACGAAATTCAAAAAATCGAAGTGTCATGGTTGGCCCATCTGCGGTACAGCTCCGTAAGGTAAGTGTGCAATAGTTATGGACCTTAGGGTTAGGGTGCGGGTTAAGGTAAGTGCATAGATAGTAATGTATGTAAGGTTTAGTGTAGGGTTAGAAGTAGGGATTTGGTGCTTTACTTTAGGGTTAGAAGTAGGGTTTTGGTTAGTGTATGTATGTGGTTTATTCATTTTGTTTGGGTAGGCAGTATGTAGTGGGAAGTGGTGCTGGCCGACTATGGGGATTTGACTTTTTGAATTTCGCGGTTTAGTACGTTCGGCATAATCGTGGTTCGCACAATACTTGTCGCTGTTTTTGCATTCACTTAAAAGGATTTTCGCTATTGCAATATAGACCCAAATAAGGGCACTTGTGTTTATACACCTGTTTACCTGCACTCCTGTATAAATCAGATTTGAGGTGTGGCACTTGTGTTAAGTACTGTGTTCTGTAGTCTGTGTAGTTAGATAGGTATGGGTTCTGTTCTTATTGCAGTCAACTCTGTGTGTGCGTGTGTGTGTGTGTGTGTGTGTGTGTGTGTGTGTGTGTGTGTGTGTGTGTGTGTGTGTGTGTGTGTGTGTGTGTGTGTGTGCTTGTGTCTAGACAGCATAGCAAATGTATGTATCCTACAGTTACTTCTCCACTGCCATGTAATGATAGTATTTTGATACTTGCTCATGCCTACATATCCATTTCAAACAGGCCTCCCAACTTCTCGTCTCCCACATGGCCTGCTGATGTCATCTACTATCAGTTCAGCTGCACTGCTGTATAAATCAGACTTGAGCTGTGGTGCCTGCATTAAGTAGTGTTCTATAGCCTGTGTACTTATATAGGTAAGGGTTCTGTTCTCACTGCAGTCAAGTGTGTGTGTGCGTGTGTGTGTGTGTGTGTGTGTGTGTGTGTGTGTGTGTGTGTGTGTGTGTGTGTGTGTGTGTGTGTGTGCCTCTAGACAGCAGACCAGATGCGTGTATCCTAGTGTGACTTTTCCAATGCCATGTAATGACAATATTTTGATACTTGCTCATGCCTACACATCCATTTCATACAAGCCTCTCAACCTTTTTTCTCCCACATGGCCTGCTGATGTCATCTACTATAAGTTCACCTGCAATCCTGTATAACTCAGACTTGAGCTGTGGCACTTGCATTAAGTACTATGTTCTGTAGCCTGTGTAGTTACATAGGTAGGGGTTCTGTTCTCGCTACAGTCAACTGGGAGTGTGTGTGTGTCCAGACAGCAAAGCAGATGTGTGTATCCTATAGTTACTTTTCCATTGCCATGCAATGACAGCATTTTGATACTTGCTAATGCCCACACATCCATTTCATACAGGCATTCCAAACTCTTGTTTCCCACATGGCCTGCTGATGTCATCTATAAGTTCACCTGCACTGCTGTATAAATCAGACTTGAGCTGTGGTGATTGCATTAAGTATTGTGTTCTGTAGCCTGTGTACTTATATAGGTAGGGGTTCTGTTCTCACTGCAATCAACTGTGTGTGTGTGTGTGTGTGTGTGTGTGTGTGTGTGTGTGTGTGTGTGTGTGTGTGTGTGCGTGTGTGTGTGTTTAGACAACAGAGCAGATGTGTGCATCCTACAGTTACTTCTCCACTGCCATACAATGCCAGTATTTTGATACTTGCTGATGCCTACACATCCATTTCATACAGGCCTCCCAACATATTATCTCCCAAGTGGTTTGCTGATGTCATTTACTATAAATTCATCTGCAGTTCTGTATAAATCAGACTTGAGCTGTGGCACTTGCATAAAGTATTGTGTGCTGTAGTCTCAGCTGAATCAAACCCCCACGCAAGTATGGCAAGGTGCCAGGCCCAATGGTAACAATCCACAAAATATGCCAGCCAGCACTCTTAAAGGCTGTCTCCATAAAAAAACAAAAAAATATGAAAAATGTCCATAAGACTCTAAGTTTATTGTCACATCAGATAGAAGATACACATCCAAACAACAAAAGGTGTATAAAAAGCATACTGGTTTCAGCTAACAGCCTTCATCAGTGCTAATACAATACATCAAACCTTCCCATATAAATACTAATCCCAATCAGCCCCCTTGTGCAAAAAATCAGTTGTGCCTGATTGTTCATTAATTACAATCAGTTTTTCTTAAACACAAACCTTTACAAGAAACTTCCTTGTACTCACATAAATGATAGTAAAGAGTGTAGATACAATTATTATTCCAGACTATAATATTAATACATTTTTTGTATCAATTTCCTCTTTTGACATATCTATTGTTGAATGGATACAAAATCTAACTTACATAAATATTATTATTACAAAAAATGAAACATTTGTTAGTTAGTAAGAATATTCATAGTTGTTCATTGATGCCAGGAGAAAAAAGGGCATCTAGCTTGATTATCCACTTACAGTCTGTAGTCTGTGTACTTAGGTAGGGATTCTATTCTCACTGCAGTCAACTGTGTGTGTGTGTGTGTGTGTGTGTGTGTGTGTGTGTGTGTGTGTGTGTGTGTGTGTGTGTGTCTGTTATTACCATATTCTCTTCACCAGACACTGCTGATGTCATCAGCTATAAAGTGTTGTCCGACACATTCCAAGTCAGACTTGAGCTGTGGATCTTGTGTAAAGTTCTGTGTACTTAAATAGGTAGGGGTTCTATGCTCACTCTGTGTGTGTGTGTGTGTGTGTGTGTGTGTGTGTGTGTGTGTGTGTGTGTGTGTGTGTGTGTGTGTGTGTGTGCATGTGTGAGCTGTTGCTAGTTATTACAGAGAACCTTTTACACCAGCATGTGGGACAGTGTTATTATCATATACTTCTCACCAGGCAATGCTGATGTCATCAGCTATAAAGCGTTGTCTGACACAGTCTGTCAGACTTGGGCTGTGGCACTGGCATAAAATACTGTGTTCTATAGTTTTTAAACTTAGACAGGGGTTCTATTTTCAGTGCAGTCAACTGTGTGTGTGTGTGCGTGTGTGTGTGTGTGTGTGTGTGTGTGTGTGTGTGTGTGTGTGTGTGTGTGTGTGTGTGTGTGTGTGTGTGTGTATGAGCTTTTGCTTGACATTATAGAGAGCATTTTACGCCAGCATGTGGGACACTGTCCTCTTGTCCTTAACAGACACTGCTGATGTTATCAGCTATATTACATTTTTAGATATGCAGTACTCCCACCAGGGCAGGGTTAGAGACTGTCCTGGGGGCCAGGCAGAAGCCATGTCATCCTATGCAATAAAGTTTACAATAAAACGACATTTTAATCTATCCACATACATCATAGCATGGTGAGTAGGCTCTGTGTTATCTTGCTGAGAAATCCCTGTGGTCTCTTCAGCTGCTACGTGTAAAAAAGAACATTATAGTTTATTAGTAGTGTAATGAGGTTTGACTACAGTGCTGTCATACAGTTCTAAGATGTGAATACGATGGCGTGACTTATGATGCGCACAACATAGAATTTCAATAGCAGTGTGGACATTTGGTGAGTAAAGTTCAGATTGCTATCTAAATGTGATCCCTGTGCTTGCATCACTTGGTTTTTGCATAGCTGGACTGTTGTCAATGTTGTGATTCACATGGAATACCACTTTTCAGATGGACTGCATTATAAATGCACATTTATGCATTAATTTGTAGATTGTATGTCTTTGTCACTATTCAGTTGTTGTGTGTTAGCTCCTCCTGTACTGTATTATCACAATTGGTGGACTCAATGATTGCACACAATATGCAAGAATCAGCAAACGTGGTAAGTCAAAGGCCATGTACTTTAGCCTGAACTGTCAAGAAATACAGTTCAAACAGTGAAAGGCCAAGCACATATTTCTGGGGTTTGCCAATGGTGACAGCTCTACTGGTACAAGTTGATTCACCAAATGTCACATGATATGTTCTGTCAGTGAGCCAATTGTTTACCCATCAACTGATGTAAGGTTTAATCCCAGCTTGGGGATTTTCTCAATGATACCATACCTACATGTGTGATTATGTTAAAGCCCTAAGCCAGATCACAATAGGCAGTATGTACTGTCTTACCTTCCTCCCAGCCTATCACATGGAATCAGTGTGCTGTGATAACATCACAGATCACCTATGGCATGACCCTACACATACACCTTCCTGATACAGTGGAATACACATTTCAACACACCCTCCACATGGCCTGTGTTCCCGTCCAAGGGTGTAGATCAACATGCATCCACCTGAGTTGGGGGGCAGTACCTGATGCATGCATGTATAGAGACATCCTGACTCTCCTTGACTGTGAGATAGACCAACATGCCATCATGAACCTCTTCTGCATGCATACTAGTAATATTCCAGGTGCGTGCAATAGACCTTTGTGAGTTGTTACTGCTACATCAGGTCAGTTACATCTAATAGATGTCCTCAAAGAGGCCATTGAGGGCATGCATGATGGCAACAGTATCATCTTGTGGAACTTTACCAGGTGAAGGCATTTGACAAAAAGTCACACTGTGGTATTCAATCAACACTGCCACATGTGGCCATAAGCAGCAAATGTGTATGACATATGTAGCATTTCACTATGTTGAAATGTGTGATGTGATATATACCTCAGTCCCAGTTATCAGGTCAGTACAGCAGGGGTGTCTGCTAGGCTCTTGCCTGCCCCTTAGCTAAGTGATGGACATCACAGATGACAAACACATGCTGCATCCAAACAGCTGCCTGAAGGACTGCAGCTTCTGGGCAAACACTGATTCCAACTGTGATATTAGTATAATACACACAATATCAACACATACCAGACACTGCTTCCACAGCCATGACAACACCTGTATTGATGAGACACATGGAGGGATGTGTTGCATTAGGAAACAGATAACCACCCAAGTATAATGTGGACATCACACCCTATAATCAGACCGATAGGTATGTGACCTGTGTCCTGGGATAGAGGGTAAATGGTACATCCACCAACATGTGGTCACAGTGCTGACTACTCCCTTGACTGTAACACAAGTACTGGGTATGTGAAGGACATGCACATCAGAGGGCATACTAACGTCATGGTTCCCAACTTTCATCACACCAATAACTGAATACAATGCACCATTCTCCATGTACCTCCCTACACATATTCGAGTGATGTGTAGCTGAAGGGTCACACAGCTTATTGTTCATACCTAGGTATTCTTTGTGAGGAATGATGGTGTGGAACACCAATCAAGTTGTTACACCAGATGCATGTGTGCTACCTGTTCACCTTATGCACACAATGCACACACTGGTGTTTGACAACATTAATGGCATGTATATCATTTGTTGCAGTGTGAATTGTGCCATAGATATATGTCATGTACACAAGGTAAATAACCTGTAGTGCCTATACTGTCACATGCAGGTATGGCAGTGTCCCTCCTAACACCTCCTACAGATATTACAGTACCAGGACAATGTGAGTGGTTACCTTCATAGAGTGTGGATGTATCATACTAGTTGTCCAGTGTGTGTGTGCAGGCTCATCTCTTGTCACTCTACATCACATATGTTATGTCAGAGGCATGGGATTAGTGGTGGTATTATTCAGATATTGTCCATGGTTGTGGTTGGTTCTTGCAGTATTTGCCATGATTCTTTACCTGTGGTCACCATGCTAGAGACCTCCACTGGCAGTGCACTCATATTCAGGTATATCAGTTTGCACAGCTTCTCAATATGCACTCTACCTCTATTGTATGTCAGATCTCTGATAGATGTCTTCTGCATTATTCATGTAAGGATGCTTATCTCACACACATATCCTCCCCATTGCTATGTCACTTTGTGTGACAGTCACAGACAATGCATTTTCATGGTACAGTCTGAACTGTACCATATAGATATGTGCTTGGTATTGCTGCTACAACTATCTTCCATTGACATGATGTCATCTGCTGTACATGCAGGAGTTTCACCTGTACTCTTTCCCGGTGTTCATTCCTACAATTCATCTGTGTGTTCCTATTCTATACACACACTTCCCGAGTGATCATTTTACATGGCAGTCCCATATCCTGTTACAGATCATTAACACGGCTTTAGGACAGAATGCCAAGAATGGGCTATCACAATAATCTGCACTGTAGGTACACTGTCCTGTACTGTGTTTGGACCATATACTTCACATGCATACCTGTCAACTGTCCAGATATTCACAGGATGTCCAGATGTGTTCTTTGTCAAATGTGTGGCTTTCTGCCATATCACTGGGATGATCTCTGAACTGATGTGACTCAATATTACAGACATTTGGATGCATACCTCTCAAATGTCCTGATCTGTGCAGAATGTCCAGTTTTTGTCTCATAGTTGGGATATTTTCCTCATAACATGTTGTTTTCCTGGGCAAATCATTGGTACATCATTGCAAAGTGCAGTCAGTAACTGATGATTGACATTTGAGTTTCAAACTTCATACTCTTCAGAAAGTTCATGCTAATGTACAACCTATATATTCTATCAACTTCATAAGTTTGGATGTGGAGTATTAAATATATGTCCATATTTCGGGCCCTTTGTACCCCATTTTATGGCTTTTTCCACATTTCTTGCTCAAAGATGTTGAGAGTGATACATTCAAACACATTCCCATGTGACATCTATGTCAGATATGCCCTATAACTGGTTATTTGTCCTCTCATTAAGTTGGTCTCTGTGCATATATGTTGCACTAACAGATATACAGCTATTTATGCAGCCATACCTCTCAACTGTACAGATTTTTTCAGAATGTCCAGATTTTGCCTCATATTTTTTGTCTATTTCACATACAGTTGTGGTTTTCTGGAAAATCATCAGAAAATTATCGAGGGTTGAAGTCAGAAAATAGTGACAGACCATAGGTTGAGAGGTATGTGACAGATATTTGAGTCTCAGACTTCATACATACCTGTCAACCTCTTAGAGCAAGAAATCTAGACAAAGCCATAAATAAAAGTGGGACAAAGGCCCAAAAATAGGGACGATTTTTAAATATTTTGTTTACAAACTTAGAAAGTTGATAGAATAACAGGTTTTGCATTAGCATGAATTTTCTGAAAGGTATGAAGCCTGAAACTCAAATGTCTGTCATTATTTTCTAACTTTAATCTTAAATAATTTGCCACTAATTTGCCAGAAACCACAATATTATGAAAAACATACCAAAAATTAGGGGAAAATCTGGACATTCTGCAAACAATCTGTACAGTTGAGAGGTATGAATTCATACCCTTCAGAAAATGCATGCAAATGCAAAACCCGTCATTCTATCAACTTTCTAAGTTTGTAATAGCAATATTTAATGTGTGTCCCTAGCTTTCATCCTTTGTCCCCACATTATTTAAGGCTTTTGTCTATATTTCTTGCTGTAAGAGTTTGAGAAATTATATGTGTACAGCCCTGGTGATTATAGGGGCATTCTGAGCAATTCGCGGACCGTATGTGCTGTCCTTTACAAGGAATTAATATCTGTGTTCACTTTCAAGGTTTCATGGCCAGCAAAACTGTTGCAAGCTGTGAAACCTAGCTTAGGTGTACCACGCCCTATTAATAGGTATTGGGTGCTGCCACATGCTGAGCATGGTGGCTGTAACATGTAAACTCTGTGTAGGGTCTGTGAAAAGCTTACATGGAGTTTACTGAATCTGCATGACGGTCTTAACCTTGTACATTTCTGCTGTGTTCCTGACTCTGCAATTAAGCATGTTAGTTAATTAATTGCTGCCACTCCTATCCTGCTTTTATACAAGCATGAAGCAGTGCAGGTGTGTTGAGGTGCATTTCGCATGCACATGAGTTGCTCCAGACTGTATGTGATTTTTATTTTCTGTGTGTCATTTCACAAAAGTTTGTGGCCATTTAACTTTTTATGTTGTGCATCAACTATGCTTTGGTAGGGTGTACAGTACCTATCCTAGAACAATGGGTCAGCACCCTAGTACCATGAGTTAATACACACACAATGGCTGGCTTTTGTATGGTTGGTAAGCTTGATTCTTATACAAGACATAATCGTGTGTTCCTGCCTGCCACATTTCACTGCCACTATCTTGAGATATGGGCCATGTCTACATAGCCATGGCTGTGCACCCTAATGTATTCTGCAGATGCTGTCAGTTGTTTTCTTTGATTACCTTAATGGGGGGCATTGTTTCCATCAATGGGATATAGTGTTGCTGGGCTCATTGTTTATTAGTTTGCCGAGAAGCTGTATAATGCATTCCTTTTTCTCTTGTATACACCATTGTAATGTGGTGCTACTCAAACAATACATTTCTCTTTTCCATGCTTCTAACATCTGCTTCATTCTTAGTAGGCATGCTGTTCCTGTTTATACTGCAGTTGTAACTTTATTTTTCTAACTTATTTGTCTGGCCACAGCTGGTAATCTGTTGACAGGAAACACTGTGCTATTAAATACTGTGTTTCTTTTCCCTGCAGATGTTTTTTTTCTGCTGTGCTGCACTACATAATGCAATATTAGAAAACTGTTTTGTGTGCACATTTCCTGTCTAGTACGTTGTCTGTGGCTAATACTGCTTTTTGTTATGCTGCTGAACTCTGCTTCATGACATGTTTCCTGTGTTTCATTTTAACCTGCTTTCTCCAGTCTCGCTCTACTGACTGCCCATAGTACACTCAGCATGCAGCAGTGACACGACTCCAAGATCCCTTGTTTTTCCTGGTTACATCACTGTATATTTAGTGTTGCCTTCTGTTGTGTTCAATACAGCTTTCATTGTTCAACACTCAATCTAATATCCACCAGAATTCAAAGCTGAAAATGTAGTTATAGTTATAGCTTTGCATGTCCCTAATGTTACAGTAAAAGTATGAAAAAACATGGTGTAAACCTTGCCTAGGTGCCAAGAGAAATTATAGTGATGAAAAATATATCTCCATAAATCTTATCTCTTGTAGTTAAATGTTTTGTAAAGTTAATTAGTTTTATCACCAAAAATGAAAATGATTTATATTATGGGGAGTTTGCATTATCTTTACTTTGATAACCCCAGAAAGAAAAATAAATATTGAAGCTTAAACATGTATGGTATCATTACAGTCCCCTTAACAAGAGTTTAGAGTTATGTAACTAATTCATTAAGTGCAGTGGTTTTGTACCTTATTTTTTCTAACTGGGGCCTAATGCACACAAAGGTATGAATAGTGTGAAAACAACTACAGACTGCATTCAATTCCATGCCTAAACAGAAGTCTAGGTGTGCAGTCATCTTACTGCATCACAGAGTAACACATCTTAGTTCTTGATAGCAACTGCAAGCTTAACTCCCCCTTCATGCAAATCTAGGTTTTAGAAAAATGTAGTTGCTTTAAAGTGAGGACAGAAAGTGCATTAGAACATTAGGGTTGCAAAGAAAACAAAGAGAAACAGAAAAATGTTAAAAGTATACTGGTTGCTATTCAAGGCATCTGCCATGTCCCTTCTCTGAGCCAGTAATCAAGGAGCCTGAATCCTCACCACTGACACTAGAGAGGGATGTTCACGTGGAATAAAAATAGATACACACAGTATTTCTAGATGCAACTCTCTGCATCAAGCACAATTTCCCTTAAGAGCACACAGGGAACACACTCAGTCTGGCATCTGAGTTTTTCTCTCTCTCTCTCTATCTCTCCAGGTCCCCAATAAGACTCCCACTGAGGCAGCTGTAGGGTTAGTCCTCAGCTGAGTGTCCAAGCCATGTCCTCCAGCAACCTCTCTGTGAAACCAGTGCTTCATGCCCCTGCTCCAAGCAGCTCACTCACACACACACACACACACACACACACACACACACACACACACACACACACACACACACACACACACACACACACTGACATTTGATTTTTCACACACACACACACACACACACACACACACACACACACACACACACACACACCTGGGAAAGACTGACACAGTTTTACTAGCTATGCCTCCTTCTGTCCAGACTATAAGGTAGTTACTGCCACCAGACACTCCAAAGCCAGCAACACCAAGGCTCTTACAAGGGTAACCAATTATACTGAGTGAAATTAATACTAACACAAATGATAATGTTTGATCAATGCAGTAAGGCTTTCAGGAGTGGCCAAAGAGTCACCAAATAGATATAAGTAATCTCAAAGTTTAAAATATTCTCTGAAGGACCAGCCACAATGAAAAGTTTAAATATATTTAATAATAAATAATAAAAGAACATGAAAATACGGAATATCTATTTACAATAAACACCAGAGTTTCAATCACAGGAAATATTAAAATAACACAGATACAGAAGAACAGTACTTAACTAATCTCACTATATTTTCCTGACTGATCTATTACTCTTCCCTCATCACTTACTAGAGCAAGGCAAGATGAAGTGGGTGAGAGATCCTTCTTTGTCAGGTTCCAAAAACAGACTGACTTGAGACTTCAGTCTCATCAAGTACTAAAACATCATTTTTGTGATGGATTATAGAATGGCATCTGGTTATTGGACTTCTGGTTCCCATATTACCCCCATTATTGGAAACGGAACCACAATCTTGCACATATGTGTTACCTTACACACAGGTAGAACTTTGTGAAGATCTGTTACAGCTTCTGGAAGTCACAAAACAATAAAATACTTCCACTCTTCCTACATGAGTAATAAATCATTCTCTGGCACACACATTTTATCTCTGGCTGCAATGAGAATATTAAACTACAATCTTTATGCCATAAATTAAGTAATGTAATTTCATACTATTTTTCAAAGCTAGCTGGAGCTGATCTCAGTCTCTTCTGTTTCAGTATCCTCTATTACAATATTAATTTCAATAGTTATAATACAGTCTGACATACTAGTGTATTTCTTTTTCTGTCCAGCAGGACACTTTTGGTACATTTTTAACACAAACGGCTTTACAAATACATTTCTCAACACAATCATGTGTACAAATCAGTTTGATATACAAATAACATAGAATTCTTTACAAAACATCAGCTACCTCTACTGGCATATGTTACACATCCACTCCCCTACTTCTCCTGGCATAGCTGGCAGTACCTCACATTGTCACAGTATCTACCAGGAAGAGGCTACAACAAGCCTACAAACTGCTACATCATCTGGGATAAGACTGTTGATCACTAAACAGGCTGTGGCCTGCTTCTTATCTTGGGATTGGTGCTACTGTTTTCTTCTGGTGAGAGAAGAAGCAAACGAGCATTGTATCCCAGCAGGGTGAAGCAGTGGTGAGACTGACCTAGTAGTAATCAGTCAATAGCAATTCGGGTGACTCCTCTCTTTTCATCATTCTCGACAAGCTAATTCTTTCTTTTCACTAAGTACTGCTTGATTTGCTTCTAACTTCAGAATGTTTGCCTAAATACTTTATCCATATATCATCAGGCTCAACTTCTTAGTTTCCCCTCAAGTGTTTAACAGTGTCCTGTATAGCCACAGACACTTTGAGTTGACATTTTCTCAGTAAAAGCACAATTCAAATTTTACCAATACCTAGTTGCCCACAATACAGCTAGTTTGCAGTGACAAGCACCGCCCTCAGAGTTGCAAACAGAATACTCCTGACATTACTTTATATTCTCACTCCAACTGTCTAATCAGTAAAAGAATGGTCTGTTACCATGGATATGAACTTTCCCATTATCTCTGTTACCTGCTTGGAGGATATGGACATCCTGAGGCAATGTAGAAATTGCCCCAGTAACTGACAACCAGTTAATTTTCAAACAAACTGTTGTGGTATGTGAGAGATGTATTTACACAATGTTGCTGGAGGCAAAGCTCTCACATAAAAGCACTCCTAATGTCAATAATGTTGTCAGTAGTACACACTCTGCACTCATCACACAGAATTCAAAGCAGACATGTAGACCAACGTATGCTGAGGCACTTAAATGTAATCTTCCTGTAGAACAGAGCACGTGTGTAACTTTAAGAAGCATTTCCAGATGTAGGCACATGCATATAAATAGTGAGCACGTGCAGGCAGCAGTGGCATTTTGAGAGGACAGCCAGAATGTTAACAGGTATTAGTGTAGTAGTCAGTTTGTTTATAAGTTTATTTAAGTTTAAGTTACTAAGCTTATTCCTGATGTATTTGTGTGTAATAAAGCTGCTTGAACTGAACCCACAACTATTAGTCTGTTTTATGCTGAGCTGACAAGTGACATGGTGTCAAAACTGGGATTGAAAGTGCAACTTCTTCAAGCCATAAGGTGCAGAGTTGATGGTGAAGGTAAATTGAACAGGTTAGGTGATAGTGCCCAAACTATCAAAAGGGCCAGAAACTAAGTTAATTGAAACTGAGCATTCGTAAGGCACAAAATGCATTATTAATCAAGCAAAAGGCACAGAATGCATTATTAATTAAACAAAATGTTTGAAACCATGATATTTGATAAAACTATCAGAAATATTCATATGGGGCTCAGAATTACCTCCGGTTTGCATAACAAGGATGTTTAAAGTAAAAAGAGCACAAGAAAGGTATAATGAGTATGATAAGAGGTTAAATGGGCATAATAAGTACAATAAAAGGGCAAAATAAGCTTAAAGAGCAAGGCAACTGCATTTTGTTTAGTAAAAAACTGTGTTTTGGGCATAAATTACTATTTCGCATTGACCAAAGCCATTCAAAGCATAACTAGAGTTGTTTGAAGTCTCTCAGAGTGTGCAAAATGTTTGCAGTGTGTGTGCTTTATTATAGTGAAGTTATTTCAAAGAGTTTGCTGTGTGCAAAGTACAGTTATTTTGCAAAGTGCAGTCAAAGTACAGCCATTTCAAAAAAAGTTTCTTGTGCTGTGTGCATCTATTCGCAGAGTGCCACAATTTCAATGTGTTTCTTACACTGTACAGTTATTTTGCAAAGTACAGCCATTTTGAAAGGTTCCTGTGCTATGTACAGTTTATTTGCAAAGTGCATTCATTTCAAAGTGTTTCTTACTCTAAGCTGTTTTTCTGCTGTGTACAGTTTGTTTGCAAAGTACGGTCATTTCAAAGTATTTTTTACACTGATAAGGAGTGATTTCGCAGAGTACAGTGATTTTAAAGTGTTTTTGTGCTATGGGGACTTATTTGGCAAAGTGCAGTTATTTCAAAGAGTCTGTTCTGTGCTATTGGGCATAATTACAAGTTCTGGAATAAAGTTCTGGCATATATTTATGTGTGTATGTTTGTACATAATTGCAAGCACCTTCACTACTGAGTTAAAATATGGCAGAGGCATTTTGCAGACCCAGTCCACTTGTGTTTGATCATAATATTGCATAGAATTGGAGAGTGCTTGAGCAGGAATACAAAATTTTCATGCAGGCAGCTTTTTCTGACAAAGGTGCACATACAACGGCATTCATTTTGCTTAACTTTGCTGGATCAGAGATCATTGAGAGAGAGAGTGTTAAAGTAGTTAGGAAGACCTTCTACATTGCCCACCTTATCATGAAGGGATTCTCATCTAGATCAAGGGAGGTCATAGTCTCCCTATACTCATCACTCATCAGACCAATGATTGAGTACAATGCCCCATTCGGAATGTATCTGACCCGACACTTGCAGCAGCTGGAGAGGCCACAAAAGTTCCTCACCAAAAGGATAAAGGGTCTCAAACATCTGTCCTATGCTGCCCGACTGAAAGAACTCCAGCTCTATTCAGTCGCTTACCGCTTGCTCAGAGGTGACCTTTGCCTAACATACAAGGCCATGTCAAACCCAGATTTGATGAATATGCTTCACCTCAAAAAATCTAGATCCGTCAGAGCCACAAGGGCGGGAGACTTAAACCTCGACACGGCTATTAATAGGACGTGATGGAGGGATAGATTCATCACCCAAAGACTCCCTATGCTTTGGAATAAAATCCCGGTATATGTGAGGCAGAGCACCTCGCTGGCCTTGTTCAAGAGAAATCTTGACCAATGGATGGGAGATCGCAGATATACCCCAAGGATTACCTCAGTGTCACTGCTCGACAGAGGCACAGCAAAATAATGGGTATAGTTCCCCATACTAAAGGGGTGGCGTAAGCCACAAAACTATGGGCTAGGCTTGTAAATGCCCTCGGGCAGATAGCCTAGTATGAACCTATGAACCTATGAACCTATCTGTGTATGCACCAGAAGTATATGCAGGAGAAGGAGAAAACCACCATATTGCTGTATCAGCAGAATCAAGGGAAGACCCTGAGTGCTTGAAACGTAAATTTAGAGAAATGTGCAACCCCCAGAGAAATGTTACATTAGGGAGGTACCTATTTTATTCAAGAGACCAAAAGCCAGATGAAACATTTGCAGCTTATATCACTGACTTGAGAAATAAGGCTAAAACAGATTTGGTGATTTGAAAGAATTGATAAAAGACAGGTTTGTGTGTGGTGTTAATAGTGTTGCAGTGAGAAAGATTTTTCTTTGTGACAGTGATTTAATGTTGAGCAAAACCATAGAGATTTATCAAATTGATGAGCTCACAGTAAGGCACACAAGTATGCTTACAGGTGACAAGAGCTTAGTTTCAGCAGCGTCTAGAGCAAGCATAGACAGCATGCAGCACATGGGAAGCAGAAGCAGGCCTAAGCACATGGCAGCAGCAGCCCCTGAAGGATTTCCAAGGAGGACCCGTAACTTTCTAGCAAGTTCAAAGACTAGCTTAGCAAAATGGACATGCTCAGTGCAATATAAGGGTGAGTCAGCAAAACCCAAGTCAAGTCTTACTATAAACTGTCATAATTGTGGTGCCAAACATGAGTCTAAAAGAGAGACGTGCTTAACATTTGGTCAGCAATGTCACAAATGTAAAAAATTGAACCACTTTCAAAAGTTTTGTAAATCAAGCAAGTCTCATTCAATTATTAAGAAAGGTCACTCAAAAAGCAGGCTGATCATGTAGAAAGCTGCAACCCTGCTTTCTATGTAGATGGTGTATCAGTGGCCAGTGAAAATGTTAATGCAGTAGATTTAGTAGCAAAGAGTGAAGTATTTTGTACTGTCCTGATCAATGGTAAACCCACAGAGCTCAAATTAGACACTGGTTCAAAGTGTAATGTGATGTCAGCAAAAACATTTGCTAGATTGAGAGCTGTTGAGTAACTTAATTTGGTTAATTGTGTGAAGCTTGTTGCTTAGGGAGGTGAAGATATTCAAACTGAAGGCTCAGTAGTGCTTTCATGCTATTCAGCTGGGAGCAGTTACAGCTTGCAATTTTATGTAGTCAGAAGACCTGTGCAGCCATTATTAGGTCTCAAAGACAGTTTAAGAATGAAACTGATTTATTTTACCAAAGAAGTACATCAAGTATGCACATGTCCCAGTTCCACCTTCAATGATGCTATTTTCTCAGAGTATGCTGATGTTTTCGACGACAAGTTAGGCAAACTTCCAGTTGTGTACTCCATGAAAGAGGACCCAGAGGTCAGTCCAGTGGTCAGAGTAGTGAGGAGAGTTCTAATAGCCATGCAGAACAAAGTCAGGGTCCAGCTAGACAAAAATGGTGCAGCAAGGTGTGATTTGTTCAGTCACAGAACCAACTGAGTGGGTGTCTTTCATGGTAGCTGCTCATAAGAAAGGTTCAGAGGAAATCAGAATATGTATTGATCCAAGAGACTTGAACAAAGCATTAAAGAGACCTCATCATCCTATGTGTACAGTTGAGGAGGTTGCCACCCTCATGCCAAATACCACATTTTTTTCTGTCCTAGATGCAAAGAGTTTATTTTGGCAAGTAATGCTTGATCGTAGATCTTCACTACTGACTCTATTCAGCACACCATTTGGTAGCTACAGATTCCTCGGGATGCCTTTTATAATAAATTCTGCCAGTGAAGTCTTTCAGCGTGCAATGGAGCAAATTTCTTCAGGCTATCCATGTGCTATAATAGTTGATGATTTACTGGTTGGAGGTAACAGTGAACAGAGCATGACAGAAAACTCAGGAATGTTTTGGACCGAGCGCGTGAGGTGAACCTGAAACTTAATGATTTGAAATGTAAATTCCGACTACCAGAAGTTACTTATGTAGGTTATTTATTTGCCAGTGCAGGCTTATGACCAGACCCATCTAAACAAGCAGGCATTCTTGAGATGCCAGCTCCAGACCATGTCCAGTCCCTACAGCGTTTTCTTGGTATGTGTCACAGAAGGAAATAGTGCCAGCCCAGCTCGCTGGAATTTTGTAAATAATTATATGGCATTTGTGAATATTAATATGCTTTATATAGAAGTGTGTCAGAAGGAGACACGGCCAGCCCAGCTATCTTGAATTTTGTAAATAATTATGTCAGTTGTGAATGTAAACACAATTAATATGCTGGTGTTATAAATGTATTAGAAATGTATGTTATGTGTATATCAAACTGCTGGTACAGAAGTGTGTGTAAAGTACTGAACTTAAAGATATATCCATAGTGTACCCTACTGGAAGAGAACAAAAATGTATATACGCTATTGTAGCTGTGTAAATTTATATATTTTTAACAGTGGAAACTGGAACATAAAAGGTTAACTTGCAAAACTTCAGAAAAATAGTTGAAATTAAATTATTTTATAACAAAGTAATAAAAGAAATGGTTTCAATGTAGAAAGGACACAGGGTGTCTAAAACTAGGGATCCTTCTGCATTGTTTTGCAAGTGTTTTATTGTTTATATCTTCCAGCAGTTGCAAACATCTGAAGGCTATGTATTTTCACAGGGAGATGCTAAATGCTAGCAGTTTCCAGCAATGGTTGCTGGGCCTGGGAACTGAAGTCAGGAGACAAAAAGTGATGTTATGCTGCAAGTATCCAGCAGTAATATTTGGTATTAATGTAAAAACTCTATGAGAGAGTGACTGTGCATTTTATATTTTGTCTTTGACCTAACAACATCAGCTGGAAACATACACTCACCACATCTGTCTTGCCTTGCTGTAAGTAAGTTAACTAGGATGCATTCATTGTTTTAGATTCAGTAAGGAATATAGTAAAGATTATTTAGATGTTTTCTGTATTTTTTTGAGATTGTCCTACAATGTCGTTTTAAATATTTCCTGTGATTTTGAACTCTGAAGTCACTGTGAATGCATATTTAGTATTGTCTTGTTTTTTTATTATTTATTATTAAATATATTTAAACCTATCTTTGTGGCTGATATTTGTGAGATGCATTTAAGCTCTCAGAGTACTTGCATATTTATTTGGTGACACAATGCAGGCCACTCCTAATAGGCTTGCTCTTAGTCAAACTGCCCTTTGGATTAATAGTAACATTACACGGTAGGATTAGGCACCCTTTGTTAAGGGTCTTAAAGTTGCTGATAAGGGGTTCTGGTGGCAATGATAACTACCTTATAGTCTGGGTAGAAGAGGGCATAGCTAGTAAACCTGTGCCAGCCTTTCCCAGGTGTGTATGTGTGTGTGTGTAAAACAAATGTCAAAGAGTGTGTGTCAGCTACTTGGGCAGAAGCACGAAGCACTGGTTGGACAGAGAGAGTGTTGGAGGACTTGGCTTGGAACCCTGGCTAAGGGCTCAACTCTATAGCTGTGCCATTGGGGGGTCATATTGGAGATCTGGGGAAAGAGGGAGAAACCAGCCCCAGACTGATTGTGGTCTCTGTGTGCTCGTAAGGGAAATTGCACTTTACTGTATGTGTACTTGTCATCTTTCCAGTGTGTACGTTCCCCACTGTTGCCAGTGGTGAGGATTGAGGATCCTGGATTACTGGGCCAGTGTTGAGGTGTCACAGTATGGTTAACTATTTGGGCAAATTTATCCCTGACTTTAGTGAGTTATCAGTGCCTTTAAGAGAGCTGACATGCAAAAATGTTTCCTGGTCATGGTTAGAACAACACCAGAGAGAGCATTTCATAACCTCAAACAGCAAATTGCCAACCCACCTTCATTGAGATACTATGATGTCCACAGACCAGTAGTTCTTTCCTGTGATGCTTCAAAGTTTGGTCTTGGTGCAGTTATTCTTCAAGAAGGCAGACCTGTTGCCTCTGCATCTAGAACTCTTACCTAAACTGAGATGCAGTATGCTCAAATTGAGAAGTAACTTTTGGCAATTGTGTTCACATGTTCAAAGTTCCATGATTATATTTATTGCTGAGCTATCCACGTTGAAACTGATCATCAACCTCTAGTCACTATTTTAAAGAAGCCTATGCATATAGCTCCAGCAAGACTACAAAGAATAATGCTCAGATTACAAAAATACAAGTTCAAAATGGTGTATACAAAATGCAGACTTCTATATATGGCTGATACCTTATCCAGATCATCCAGAAATACCACAGAACTGCTTGATGCAGATAATTTTGACTTTGATGTCATGGAAGTATATAATTTTTCTACCATGACACTCGATGAGCTAAGAGATCATACAAACACTGATCTAATTTTGCAGAAGCTCAACCACTTCATCAATGCTGGATGGTCTTCAAAGCAATCCTGTGTACCGGCAAAAGTACAACCTTATTTTCCATACAGAGATGAGATGCTGATGGAAGATGGTACTATTTTCAAAGGTCACAAAGTCATTGTTCCTACTTCCTTACAACATGAATGCATTCAGATTTTGTTTTGTGGCCACTCAGGCTCCAATTCTATCAAATGAAGGGCGAGAGGACTAGTATTTTGGCCTTCTCTATTAAAGGACATTGATAAAGTGCTTTCTTCTTGTTCAGTATGCAATAGTACTAAACAGCATTTGCAAAAAGAGCCACTTCAGCTAAGCCAGATTCCTGAACTACTTTGGTCAACATTAGCCACTGACATATTTGAGTGGAACAATCAGCATTGCTTAGTGTTGGTAGACTGTTATTTCGAGTTGGTTTGAAATCGATTTGCTACCTAACCTAACATCCAGTGCTGTTATTACTAAGAAGAAACATCATTTCTCAGTCCATGATAGTCCACATAAAGTTATTTCTGACAACGGTACCCAGTATACCAGTAAATTGTTTCAGAAATCTGTAAAACAGTAGGTCTTTATCCATGCTACTAGTAGTCTGGAATACCCACAGTCAAACAGCCTTGCTGAACATGCAGTACAGAGTGAAAAGCAATTACTATAGAGATCAAAGTGTGACAATACAGATATCTTCTTGAATTTGCTTAATCTCAGACACATACCCCGTGACAAAACTAGTAAAAACGAAGATTCCAACCACTGTAGCCACCAATAACAGAAGAAAAACAGGCTGGAAGGAAGCACTCAGGTTCACAGTTTCTTCAAGGTTTAATGGCGCCAAATGATAGATGAGCAAAACACCAAAATGCTGATAATACTCCAAATACGTTTTTGTTCACAAGAACTTCATCAGAATAATAAATTACATAACAAAGGCCAATTAAATAGTTCCCCCAATCAAAAAATGACCAATAAAATAACAGAATACAATTTAAAAAACTTTTAAAATTCCAAGTGCTGCCACCTGGTGTCAGAACATACCAATTACATCTTAAAAACAATAGTAAAACTATAAATGTGAAAACTGTACATACATACAATCTCATCTATAATGCTCATTTTTTGATTGGGGGAACTATTTAATGGGCCTTTGTTATGTAATTTATTATTCTGATGAAGTTCTTGTGAACGCAAACGTATCTGGAATGTTATCAGCGTTTTGGTGTTTTGCTCATCTATCATTTGGTGCCATTAAACCTTGAAGAAACTGTGAACCTGAGTGCTTCCTTCCAGCCTGTTTTTCTTCTGTTATACCCCGTGACAACCTACTTGGCTTGCCTGCTCAGAGACTTCTATCTAGGCAAACCAGAACAACGTTGCCTATCAGTTCTAGTTTGTTGGTACCTGATGCTAAAAACAACAGAGCAATCAAAGCCCAACTCTTTAAGAAGCGTTCCTTTCAGAGGTCCAGGTATGATGAAATGAGCAGAGTTCTTCATCTGTTAAAAGAAGAAGAGACAGTGAGCATGCAAATAGCAAAAGGCTTTGATCAAATTGGTCAAGTGAGAGGCATATGTGCCAAGCCAAGATCCTACTTAGTGGACTCTGAGAATATAGAATACAGGAGAAACCACAGGCATCTTCTTCCTGTGTCTGAAATGATATTGCAGCATTGTACCTGTGATACAGACACTAGATCTCAGAGCAACCCTGAAAATGTTCATACTGAAGAACATGTCTCAGTATCCATTCCCATTTCTGATGATGTCCCAGTTGTCCCAAGAGTTGAACATTCCTTGAAGACAGTTCCCATTGTTAGATCCAATTCTGATATTTATGTTACATGATCAGGTCGTATTTCTACATCTAGTGTAAAATACACAGCAACCTGGACATGATTGTTTTATATGTGTCTAATTTTGTATGATTGCATGTCAAAGAATTAGTTCTGTATAACTGCATGTCAAAATCCACAGTGGTGGTGCTGCGGTAGCGTTGTCGCCTCACAGTCAGATGCTGTCCGGTTCGATTCTCAGTTAGAGCGCCTTCTGCGTGGAGACATGCGTGAATGGGCATACCTTCCTTGAAGGTTTGCATCAGGGCTGGTAACTCGGCACGTAAAAATCAACTACCAATCATTAGCGGACCGGAGTTCCGCTGTGGCGACCCCTAACCGGGAAAAGCCGAAAGACACAACAACATAACTACATGTCAAAAGATAATTTCTGTGTAACTGCATGTCAGTGAATACTGTTATTTGGTATATGATCTATTTCTCAAAGAGGGAGGATGTAGACCAGAGCATGTGTATGTAACTTTAAGAAGCCTTTCCAGATGTTGGCATGTGCATATAAATAGTGAGCACGTGCAGGCAGCAGTGCCATTTTGAGAGAACAGCCAGAGTGTTAATGTGTATGAGTGTAGTAGTCTATTTTTAAGTTTATTCATGTTTAGTTACTAAGCCTCATTCCTGATGTGTTTGCATTTAATAAAGCTGCTTGACCCGAACCCACAACTGTTCATCTGTTTTATCCTGACAGGATGAGTGAAACTTCCTAAACCCCAAAGACCTCCTAGACAAAGTACATGTAACAAGCACCCTCAGCAGCCACAAATGCTCTCTTTAAAAACAACATCCACATCAACACATACAGCCACATCTCATGTGGCCTCTGTCACTCTTCTTATGTGCATTAAGAAGAGTTGAGGCTTGGGTGTTTGTTTAAGTAATTTATTGTATACAAATACATCAGGATGGATGGCAGGAACATTAACAAACAATAGTTAACTGCCTGATTACATACTTGCATGCTCACACTCTGGCTGCTCACTCAAAATGGCACTCTTGCTTGCACGTGCTCAGTACTTATATGCATGTGCTGACTCACTGGAAAGCTTCTTAAGGTATATCACACACTCTGATCTACAGCCTCTACTTCTACATCTGTAAGACAAGTCACTACACAATCCAACATTCTGGTTATTGGATATTCCATTGTGAAACATACTGATGTCCCACTCACCAGGCTGAATAAGGAGAAAGTCACAATTAGTTACTTATCAGAGGCCAGGTTCTGCCACATTATGCATGCACTCAGGTCATTGCACCACAAGTACCAGTATGACTCAATCATAGTCCATTTGGGATTAAATGACCTGAGACTTACCTCCCTAGACTATTTGAAGAGAGACATCATAGAGCTGTAAGAGAGTGTGTCCCAGGCTGGTATGAGCCTAGCATTGTGTAGCATTTTACCTTCTGCATGGGTGATACCACAATACGAACAAAAGATGACTGACTGACTTTAATAATTGTCTTAGTTTCTGGTGTTATTCTAAGAGGGTACAATATTTGTCAGCATGGAAGGAGATGGTTAACAGATCATGCAGCTTTGCCAGGGATGGTCTGCGCCTCTCCCTTCTAGGCTTTTGAATATTAGCTAAAACGTTGTTCTCCCCATAGTGCCTGTCTTAGGCACTGCCAAACTGAAAGTACTTCTGACATAGCAAATCAAAACCAAGAAAATCTAAAGGCATTACTGCTCTATGCTAGGAGTTTAAAGAAAAAATTCCACTTCCTAGAAGCTGTCTTCACCTTAGAGAATGTTGACATCTGTACAGTCACTGAACATGGTTTAAAGCTTCAGAGAGCACACCTACAGTGCAATGTTGTAATGCCTTTCACACATTTAGACTAGCTACTATAAAGACAGGAAATAAAGGTGGTGTTGTCTCAATTTACATCAAAAATAAATATACCTTAATTCTGGTTAAACAGGATAATGCACTTAAGCTTCTCCATGTTCAAATCACCACAAGCAAAACTCAATACTACTTCCTTTCAAGCTGGGTCAACCTCTCTGACGCAGGAAACATATACCATGTATTTAAACTTATTTGAAAACACTCACCATCCAACCCAATACCATATTTATGGGTGACTTTAATTACCCCGCGATTAACTGGGAATCATATATGACACCAAACGTACAGGCACAGAGATTCCTGGATTTTGTAAACACAAACTCCCTGGACCAGATAGCCATTACACCAACTGAGGAGTGCAACAATACTGGACCTGGTCCTCAACAATATGAGAGAGTGCTGCACACCCCCTACTGTAATGTCTTCTCTGGTAAGATCAGACCACAAAGTGATCTTCTTTGAAGTAAAAATAAAGCCTGGAACCCCATCTAACTCTAGAATATTCAGGAACTACTCTAAGGCTAACTTCCTACTATTAAGTGATTACCTGAAAAAATTTCAAGCCCCTATAAATCCTGAGAACACTGCTGCCTATGCAGAACTGCTCACAGAAACCCTATACAAGCATGTTAATACATGGATGGAGGCAGCTGTACCCACCAGGAAGAAGTACAGAACTAACTCAAAAAACAAGCCACTCTGGTGGAGTCACAACATCAGTAGGCTGTATAACAGCATTAAGAAAATCACGGCAAATATTAGTAGGTACATCACCAAGCAGGATAAAAGCACTCTCATCAAACTCAACAAACAACTCAGAAGGGAAATAAAGTCTACCAAAGCCAAATTTGTGGTAAATTTGGCCTCCAAGGTCAAGGATGACCACAAGACATTCTTTAGCTATGGCCACAACCTCAAAGCAGTACAAAATTGTGTGCAGAGCTCAGTGTAAAAGGAGCCGCCTATACCGAGCCAGAAGATGTAGCAAACCTACTGGCCAACAAATTCAGCTCTCTCAAATATAACTCCCCCTGCTATCACTAGAGAGCAAGTCCTTAATGCTTTTTCTAAAGCCAAGAACATTACAACAATGGGCCCAGACGATATTCCAGCATGCCTTCTAAATAGCATGAAACATGACCTGTCAGGCCGTCTGGAAAAGCTGTTTAACTGTAGCCTTCAATCAGTCTTTGTGCTTCATGAATGGAAAACAGCAACAGTCTTTCCACTGCACAAAGGTTGGACATCTACAGACCTTGGAAAATACAGACCCATAAATCTCACTAGTCTCAAAAGCAAAGCCATCAAAAGAATTATCATGGAAATGATCAATAATGACATAGGAAACCTTCAGGCACTGGACCCAGTTTGGCTTCATCAAGGGCAGGTCATGCCTACTCAGCCTGGTGGACTTCTTTGAGAAGATCACCAAAGCAATGGATGGTGGCAAAATGGTTTACACTGCCTACCTTGACCTGGCCAAAGCTTTGGACACAATACCCTACTCTGGCATTGTTGACAAATTTAAGAGGTTAGGTACAGAACCTTATGTCACCCAGTGGATAGCCAGCTGGCTCACAGACAGGACCCAGAAAGTTTGAATGGGGAGTCCACCTCTACAAAGAGGCCAGTCACAAGCAGAGTCCCTCAGGGATCAGTCCTAAGGCTGCTCCATTTTGGCATTCACTTCTCTGAAGTTCAAGCCAATGTCAATGACTTCTGGCTAACTAAATCTGCAGATGATTGTAAATTAGGAGCTGTCAGTGAATCACATAAAATCACAAATGTTCTCCAGGAAGGGCTGACAAAGAAAAATAACTGGTGTCAGAGCCATGAACATAAACTAAATGCTAAGAAATGCATAATAGTATTCTTCAGGAAGTCATCCACCCCTGGTAACTATCATATTGACACCACACCCCTAAGAAATGACCCAGGAGTCAAGGACTTGGGGACACACATAGACAGTAATCTAGCCTTTGACCATCATGTGTCTGTGGTAGTGAGAAAATCATTCTATGGTGTGCAGCTTATAAACAAAGATATGGCATCTAGGTCCAAGGAAGTCATTGTTCCACTGTATTCAGCATTCATCAAACCTGTCATTGAGTAGAACTCCCCCTTTGGTATGTACCTAACCAGGCATATCCAACAATTGGAATATCCACAGAGGTTCCTCACTAAGAACATACAGGGTGTTAATAACATGTCCTATGCAGACCACCTCAAGGCCCTATCTTTGTATTCTGTCTCCTACAAGCTAGTGAGGGGAGATATATTCCTGGCATACAAGGCATTGTCAGACCCCATTCTGATGGATCTCCTGCATGTCTGCAAAATAAACAGCACCAGAATTACCCATTCTAAAGACTTAAAGCTTGCCTGTGATATAAATATGACCTGCTGGAGAGTCAGGTATGTATACTAGACACTATGCCTTGTCTGGAATAGGCTCCCCATCCATTTGAAGCAGAATTCCTCCCTAACCCAATTCAAGTGTAACTTGGACAATTGGATGGAGAACAGGAAATTCATCCTTGGTTTGGCACTTATGTCTCTAATGGACACAGGCAGCCTGTAAATAGTTTCTCTGCCAGGCCCCTGATTGTAAATGTTTCACTTTCCAAGCCCCTGATTGCGCTTATCAAGGGTACTAGAACTTTTTAGAGATTTGGGATGCATGGCTAGGCTTAAAAAGGCCCTTGTAGTCGTTAGTCTTGTGAACACCTATGAACCTATGAAGCTAATAAATAACCCCTGTAGCATATGTTATCTAACAGTGATATTCTGTACGAGTAAAACAATGGAAAGATAATATTTTCTATATTGTGCCTTTTTGTGGAACATTAAGATGCCTTGGCTTCACTGAATGGTGTATTTGAAATTTACTCATACTTCTCTTGAAATGCTGTCTTCATTCAGTAGTTGTATTAGTCTCTTGTCTTGCTCTAGGAACATCAAATACCACATATATTGTACAAATATAAGGTGTTTTCTAAAAAGACTTTCTTGGCATCGGGCAAGATAAGCCTCTAAATAAATGTTTTTGCACAGGCTAAATATTCATCTGAGACCTAAGACGCATATCTAGCCCCATGCTATGAAACTAAGAACGTTGATCACATTGTGTGATGCTTCACACGGAACTGCTAATTTATGAATACCATGGGGTACTACATGGATAACTAATTTAGAAGCTATGTCTATATCTGCCCATTTGTATTTCCATCTTTCAATGTGCAGGCATCTTCAAGAAAACATGATCTGGAAGTTAATACTAAAGCACATTCACATTGACATGCTGTTGTTAAGGTTGTAACATTTCTGTTTTCATACTTTCAGATACTTGGCGTATTTCATTTTCACACATTGAAAAGATGATGCTAAGAAGTCATGGTAATGGTAAGACATGTTGTGAAGCTAATGGGAAGAAATGTTGCAGGTCAGTTTGCAAAAACTTTTCTGAAAAGGTATTTCCCTTACCTCACTACCTTAGGTAACTGCACATTGAAAATGAATGCGTTTGACATGAGAAGCAGAAGCTGACAGGAAGTGCTATACGACATATTAACATGTTTTGCTATTAGTATAACAAAATGGGTCCTCATTAACTGTCCTCAGACCAAGAAGGTGACAATGTTGTCTGAAACTGAAGAATAAGTGTTCTACATTCTTCTACTTATTTTCTCCAACATATCAAACAGGTTTCACAAAACTTCCCAACAATTTCAGGAAAAGCTACTATATCCAAAGTAATTTCAAAAGAAACAAAATCATTGCCATGGCTTTGCATTAATTCATCACACCCCAGACTCTTACTCTATCAGCTATGAGGTTAAAGCAACGTGTGACAAGGGTAGCCTATTTCCATCAACTTTAGCTGAAGAATTCACAGTTTGTTCTGATGTGCACTATCACACAATTGGTAATTACTGAATTAATTAGCTGACATTACTGAGATATCATATTGTACAACAGTGCATAGCCTTCATACAGCATTTAGCAGTTTAAGTTCCAGCTGTCATTCTGCATGTTTATATTTCTTCTAATAGCTTTTTGAAAGAAACTGCCTATTTTTATCTGTACTCTGCCAGCAGTTTGCATTGAGTATACAGTGTTGTGATCATCAAGCAAAGAATTTTGAGCCTGTAATTCAGCAAAACCCTCATGATTAAACCACGCCAACCCTGGGGTAACTCTGTGATACACACACCCAGTCATGAGTTATTGATATTATACAATGACATTATTTATGACAGAAATTGTTTATCTTTCTTAAGTAATGTCTTTGTATAAGTGGTGCTGTAGCATTCCACTGTGTTCTTCCATGTTTGCTGATCTACAGAGTAGTCAGGAGAAGCAACAGAAAAAAGAGAAAATATGTTGCTGCTGTTGTTTTTTTTTTTTTTTCTTTTCTTTTTTTTTTTCAAAGTGCAAGAAACCTGGAGCAAGCTCAACACAATGAAGGACAAAGGTTGAAAAACAGCACAGATTTTAAATATTGCTCTTATACATTTAGAAAGTTCCTGGAATAAGTTTTGTGGCAATGTGCATTTTTGACATGAAGCCCAAACCTGAAACGTCTGTGTTTATTTAATGATTTCAATTCCCAGTGGCTTTCCAGAAAAAAAAAATTCTGAGGAATAGATCAAAACTATGAGGAAAAAATCTGGGCTTTCTGTGTAAATCTGGACAGTTGAGAGGTACAGAGTCTGCCAGGATATTAGAAGGGACAGAGCAGAAATACAAGGAAAATCAGGTATGTTTCTGTTTCTTTGGTTTTGCAGAACGTACCTGATTTTTCTTGTATTTCCACTGTCCTCTAAGAATATCTCAATAGAAAATTCTGGCCATTCAATGGAAGTTCATTGACCAGACTTTTTTCTATTGGTATAGAGGCACACTAGTTGGACTGTCCAATCAGCGTGCACATATTTGAATAGCAATGAGCCGTTATTGTATAATTTTTTTTCCCAATCACTTCCTGTGGTGTTATACTCCAAAAATCATGTCATTTTAGTCTAAATGCATGCTAGCAAAAACATTAGGGGGAAGTCCCAGTTCTGTAGACTAGAGGGATAAAGTCCTGACTACAACCTACATGACTTGAGGTTCCTTAGTGGCTCCGGAACCTGAGTAGCTGGGCAGTTGAGGGTAGGAGTCTGTGGCCAATGTCAGCTTACCCATCCTGCAGGAAGGGAGGCAGTCCAGCCTGCTGCAATCCTGACACCTGCTGGAGAGAGTGGTATATGTTATGCAGCTTCAAAGGCCAGGACATGCTGTGTCTATACAACAGCCTTCATAGGCAGAGGTAGGAAAGCACACCTCTGCTGGAGAAAGCATACCAGACCTTCATTTCAGATGGTGGGAGAAGGTTTATGTAAAATAAAAAAGGGGGGAAATACTTTTAGAGCTGCCTATATGGTGGCTGTACCATTAATAGCTCGTGATTCATTGGTGGAGAATGGATTGGCAAGTGGCAGATAAACGGTCGGCAAGCATGATGATGGTAAAAATGATACAACAAAAAGAGCACTGGGGAAAATGCATGAAAAAAAGAAATCAAGGTACTGTAATTTTTGTCCTCAGTATTCATCACATGTAACTGCTTAAACAATAGGTTGTTTTACCTAAAAAGGTTCCTAGTTAGAAGTGCAAGACCCGTAACTGAGAGGATCACTACTTTATAAAATAAACTACAAATTCCACAACCTCCAACCAAAGACAGAGGAAGTCCAAATTCAGTGGAACACCATTAAAGCATTTTTGTTTAGAAAGTGCTAATTCTGCATCCCCTGATATGGGGCGGGGAGTCATGGCTGTACAGGGGCATCCTTGCCACATGGAAATATTAACCTCAATATCACTGTATCTTAGCAAAGGGAAAGTATTCAGAGATAACATAATATCAGACAATATATGCTTTCCATTTTTGGGCAAACATAGGAAAATAGGAACAAGCAATCATGAGGACCATAAGATGCCTTGTCGTATATACACCTTCAAGCAGACCTACTTAAATGTTTGTGTCTCCCTTTTCACATATAATAAATCTGCCTGTTGGCCCTCCTCTACCACTTTTTTTGGCTGTATAGTCTTTATCGACCCTTTAGATATGCATACCATACAGCTCTTCCTGTTTGGGTAATTTCCTTACAATTTAAACCAATTTGTACTCTTATGAAGCACCCACTCAATATGAAATATATTCCAACACTGTACCACACTTTCTATGAAACAACAGTTTCCAACCCTTCCTGCTTCAGCATGTGTCTTCTTTCCCTAACCTTATCTTTTTACTTCAGCAGCTCCCTAAACACCTACACCTTTAATTTAGCTTTAATGTTTGGCTGATGTTGTTCCAGTCCTTACAATTATTTGAACTAGCAACTAAGCAAATATGTGTCCCCTAATTATTTTTTGTATTCTTTTCCTTTCGCAAACTCTGACATGTTGTTTATTTTTCACACCTCCTTAAAGAAGCTATAACTCCTGCCTGAGTTATAGCCTCCAGAAGCAAACCCACTACATTAGGTGTGTTCTTCAATGTTCAGTATAAGCCCTACACAGTTTATTATTATATGCCTCTGCCAAACTGGCTATGTATCTTAATATTACCCTGACCTCAGGCATATCTTTTTACATTGACCTATGATGGATGGCTATCCTCCCTCATTCACCCACTACAGTAAACCCCATGCTCCTGTTGAGCAGACATTTGAGGGTATTCTGGTCTTAAATTGTAGAAACTTTGTTTTATTTGTATTGAAACAGAAACCCCTTAGACAAATAAATAAATAATTATTCATCATACAACAAAGAAGATACACCACTTAAGACAGACCGTGTCATTACAGATCTAGATATCCTTATGAATGACTCCTCTTCTTTTGAGTACCATGACTCTATGTAGTTTATCTGGCCCATTTAACAAAAGCTGCCCTATTTCCACTGTACTTACATCTCATCTGTTCCATAATTGAATATAGTGTCCTGTTTGATAGGTACCTATGGTTCCTAACAAAAAAACTCACAGGCCAGAAGTCAATTTTTTTCTATAATGCTTTGTGACTCATGTTTCCAGTGTTTTTCAGCTACTTCAGTATTATAATGTTTGCACAATACCTAATGCAACAGTCTTGCCACATTAATATGCCTTTCAGTATACAGTCCTTCTGCCATTAGTATATCACAGCCAGCAACAAGATGTGCGAGTGTTTCCTGTTCTGTTTTACAAAGCCTAAATTTGTCTGTTTCTCCCACATGTTCACAGGACTTTGTAAATCAATGTATACATAGTCCACTATCTTGGGACACCAATATTAACTTTTTGTCTTCTAGTTTAAATTCACCTCCCTTTAACCATTCCTAGATTTGATCCTGATCAACATCAGGTTGTTCCAAGAGTTTTCCATATTTACAACTATATTTATGCATTTTCTACATTTCTTGCCTTCTCATCTGATCCTTCACCTTATATACTTTCTTTTGTTTTTTGGCACAGTCAGTTGCTGCCCGAGTTTTATCTCCTTGTGGTTTGATTTCCATTCCCACTTTACGCCGATATGCTTCTGCTAGACTAAGGAGGGAAACCATCTTAGACTTATTCTCCCCGTATTTTAAAACTTTCAGTACTTTTGGATCTTGTCAGGTCAGCAGTTATGTATGAAGTCCTACATTTGCAAATCTATAAATGTAATCAGTTTCAAGGAGGCCCATCCCTCCTTCAGAATGGGGAATATATAATCTTGATATGCACTAATTTTTCTAAATCATTTGATGAGCGAGAAGCATCCTTCTTGTTTTCCTGTTCAACCTATCCAACACCTTTTGAGGCCAGTCAGTCACTCGAAAACTGTACTCTAGAACTGAAACAGCAAATTGGTTTATAGCTTGGACTTTGTTTCTAGGTGTCAGTGCTGTTTTCAGTATTAAGTCTTTTAAAATATTATTAAGTTTTATTCACATTTGTTCATGTTTTATTGTTGATCCTTCATCAATTCTCCAAATAATTATGCACTCCTTCTTGCTCAAGTTCTTTTATATCACATTCCTGTCCCAAACTGATGTTTTCTTGGTGCTGCGGCTTTCCTGACTTAAAGGTTGCTTTTGCAGATTCATCAAGACCAAGTGACATTCTTATATCATCTGAAAAAGTTTTGACCACTTGCGGTTGTGATTTCAGTTCCTCATCTGATGAACTATGCAGTTTTAAATTGGCCACAAAATGAATATGAGAATTCTTTACAATTTGTTGTTTTTTGTGAGCCAAATTGTATGCGTGACCTAATCTGTTAAGTCGACAGCTTAATGGGTTAAGGGCAAGACAAAACAGCAGCAGTGACAAAGAGTCACCCTGGAATACTCTCTTTGGGTTTTTATCCCTGGTATAATAATTTGTCCTTTATCATGGCTTAACTGCAAAGTGGTCAGTGTAATGTAATCAATCAGGGTAGGGTGTATCTTATACATTTTAAGCACTCTTTTATCCATGAATGTGGGATACTGTCAAATGCTTTTTTTAGTCTATCCATGCCATACTTAGATTCTTCCCCTTTTTACCCTTCTCCATTCATCCATCCATCCTCAACCCCTCTTCCCATTTTGCACATGGTGTCTGGGTGTCACTTCAGCAGTGACAATCATCTCGAGCCAAGGTTTACACCTCCGGGTGGCTAGCCCTGCTGCAGTAGTTCATTTGTACCACTCACTCCCACATACACTCTCACCTACAGCCAATTTAGTGTCCAATCCACCTATGCATGGCATGTCTTTGGAATGTGGGAAGAAACTGGAGCACCAAGAGGAAACCCACTTGACTGCAGGGAGGGCATGCATATTCCACACAGAAGGCACCCCAGTCGAGAATTGTACCGGGGAGCCTCTTGCTGTGAGGTGACAATGCTAACCACTGCACCACCGCGGCCATCCCCATTTTACTGTTCTCCATTATGACTTTATTTAACAACAAATGATCCTTTGTTTCATATTACTTTCTTTTATTACCCTTTTGTTCTATTGCCATGACTGAAGTTTCTTCTAAGTAACTATAAACTGCAGTGTATAGTTTATAGGTCGTTGGAAGGCAAGTTTTGGTCTATAGTTTTTAGGATAGCTTGCTGATTTGCTCTTAAGGAGGAACATTGCTTTTCCTGTTGTTAACCAGGTTGATGTCTGTTTGGGATGTCCATACAAAAAGTTCTTACTCATGACTAAATCTTCATGTAAGGATGTTAATACTTTTAGCCAGAAGTTAGGTACTGCATCTGGGCCTGGGGTTTTCCATTTAGGAACTTTTTTTTAATTTATTGCAATTTCTCTGGCCATTGCTTCATCCCATTTCATATCCCATACATTTCAACTTTTTATTCTTCCTTTTACTTCTATCCATTTAACATCTTTGTTATGTTCCACAGGATCTTTATAGATATTTCTCCAAAATGTATTTCTTCTTTTTTGGGTGGCATTTGAATTCCTTTTGTCTTGTTTCCCAATTCTCTATAAAACTATTCTGGGTCATTAATAAATTGCTTATTTTGTACTTTTCCTTTATATTTATGTGTATATCTTCTATGTTTTTCTGCCTGTGCTGATATTTTTAATTTAGTATTTGTGAAAGTGCATGATAGATCCTGTTCTGATAGTGCTCATTGCTTTTATCACGTCTATCTTTCTGAGTATTTTTGTTGATCTGTTCCCTCTTCTATAGTCTTGTAACAGTGAAACCTCTTATCTTGTTTAACAGTTTTTTTTTATGCTTCCATGATGACATTTAATTTCTCCCTTTCCTTTCCCTTACTGTCTGTCCTGTGTTTTTGTGGTAAGACTTTATCTGTTTTTTCATTTACTGCACAGTAATATATCCTATTTACTTCTGTTATATCATATGAATCTCTGTGAATAGCCCTGATTACTGTGCTCATTCTAACTTTTTGGGTTTTATTGACTTTCTGTAGTCTTTTTATTTCATTGATCTTAATATGACTGTCCATCTCTAAGTCAAGCAACTTTTCTCAGATAATTTTTTTTTTCTAAACGGAGGGCATTTCTTGCAGGCATTCTGCAGAAACCTCCAGAGCAACTTCCTGTGCCACATTCTCTTCAGTTTTCTCTTCTGTCATCCGATACTGTTTCATATGGAAACTCACTGGCCTATCACTCCATAACACTGACTGTCAGAGTTGTTACAGTTTCCTGTTCCTACCCTCGCTGTGCAACTCCAACTGAACTTTCGTACTGATTTCCCATGGGAAAACTGCAAAGTATCTTCATATGGCAACTAATCAGATGTTTGCTGCTCCACTGATTTCACCTTGATTTGGGGAACCATTGCTGTCCTGTGATGTTGTCAAAATTAGATTTTCTACACTAAATCTTTCACTTTGCAGGTAATCCATAATCTCAGTTTCCATTTCTTTAAAGCCTCCATTACTAATCTTCTTTTCTACTTATTCTCTGTTTTCTTATTTTTTTTTGTATTGTAAAATGTTCAATATCTGGATGCCTTTGCCTGTATTTTTCTTCAAATATCTTTTGTGCTGCTCTTTTTGTATTGATTAGTTTTGCTTTTCCCTTTGCATGAATATTGCACCATATTAAATCTCTTTCTCTTTCCCATGTCCACATTTCTTCTTCAGATGTCTCCTGCTTCTCCTGTTTCTCCTTACTTGGGGGACTCATTTCATCATGCTGTGATATGACCTGTGTTAGACTTTCTACAGTAAATCCTTTACTTCACAGGTATTCCATAGCTTCAGCTTCTAGTTTTTTACTTCTGCTTTACTAATGTTCTGTTCTACATTTCCTCTTTGTGATCCTTTTGTTTGTGTTGTGAAATGTTGCATATCTAGATGCTTTTGCCTGTATTTCTCTTCAAATATCTTTGGGGCTGCTTTTTTGTATTGATTAATTTGGCTTTTTTCTTTGCATAAATATTGCGCCATATCAGATCTCACTTTCTTTCCCTTGTCCATATTTCTTCTTAATACCTTTCAAAAATCTCTAGGTTTTGTTCTTTATATTTTCACACTTCCTCAGTTGTTTTCTTTTTCCAAACAGCCCAAGGTTTCTTGTTCTATATAATGATTTTCATAAATCTGTTGTATTAATGAACACATATTTTTATTTGACGCTTCTGACAGTTTTTCTTGTACAAAGTATTTTCTTTCCTCTAATTTCTCTCTTAATCATTTTGTGTATCTTCTGTCTGGAAATTCTGGGCTTTTGCACGATAGTAACAATACATAATTTCTTTCTTATCCTCAACTGTATCGTCTTTATGGCTCTTTTCTGGCCTATCAATTTTTGTGATTTTTGTGGACTTCAACTTCCTTCTACAACAGGGGGAGCATCCTCCCCCTGGGTCTGGCCCCATTTTAGGAATGTTTCCATGTATTGAGGATTCTGCACTGTCATATTTTCCATTCCTGGCAAAAGTGCGCCTACCAGGATTGGACACTTTTTTATCCTGTGTCTTGCGCACACAGCTTTTTTTTTAACCCACTACTGCCCATGATATATGCTAAATAAAATACAGTCTGTATATCAGTGTCATCTTGTTAAGATTTTGTGAAAAATGGGATCCACCTCATGAAGGTACTCACGAAGACTTGAGGATGAATTCAGTTCTAACAATACTATTCTCCTTTACTTGTTGATTTATCATCCCACCATTCGGACCCCTCCTCAGCTGGGAGACTTTCTCGATGATACCTGAGTGGGGCATTGTTTTGAAAGCCTTGGATAAGTCAAGATAGGCGGTATAAACTGCTTTGCCTTCATCCAGGGCTTTGATGACATTCTCAAAGAAGTCCACCAGGTTTAGTTCTACCTTTAATGAAGCCAAACTGGTCGGGTCGGGAGTTTGAAGGTTGCCTATGTCCTTGTTGATAAGGTCATGATGATTCTTTCCATGTTCTTGCAGAAAAGGCTGGTTAGGCTTATGGGTCTATAGTTCCCAGGGTTGGATGATGGACCCCTCCTTTGTGCAAGGGGGTTACAGTTGCTGTTCTCCACTCTGCTGGAACAAAGCCAGTGCTCAGGCTATGGCTAAAGACAGTGCCAAGTGGATCTGCTAGGTCATGTTTTAGGTTGTTTAGTAAGCATCCTCGGATGTTATCTGGTCCCATAGATGCAGTGTTTTTGGCCTTGACGAGTGCAGATATGACCTGCTCATTGTAGATATTGAGGATAGGACAGGTGTCAGGTATGCTTTGGGGTATGGTTGGTGGGGACAGAGGGGTGAAGTTTGCACCAAATCTGTAAGCTAGCTGTTTGGCATTTTCCTCAGGGTCAGTGTGAGTGGTACCATCCACTATGAGTTTGACACATAGCTGGGTATTCCCTTTTATAATTTAGACATAGCTAAAAATGCCTTATGATTGTCTTTAACTAGGGAAGCTAATTTAGCATCATAACTGGCTTTAGAGAACTTTACCAGATATCTGATTTGCTTGTTGAAGCTGTGGAAGGTGTTCTTTCTCTGCTGACGAAGTTCCCTCTTGTTCTTAGATATCAATTTCTTCCTCTTGTTATATAAGCTGTTTATACTTGAGGTCCACCAGAGTGGCTTGTTTTTACGGGAGGACTTGGTTTTGATTCTGACAGGTACAACAGAGTTAATACAGTTGTTTAAGTGGTAATACAGGACATTTGTGTACTCCTCTGTGTAGGAATCATTGTTGGCTGTGTTAGCAGAGGGTTTGAAACTTTTCCAACCATTGATTTGTAGGTTGTAGTTTGATTTGGAGATGTTTCTCATTTGTATTGCTCCTGTGGATTGTTACTTGGAAAGAGACAGATTTATGGTCTGACCTTAGTAGGGAGGGCAGATCACAGGGAGTAGTGCAGTGACCCCCCCCCCATATTGGTGAGTACTAAGTCCAGAATAATTGAGCCCCTTGTGGGGGGTGCAGACTGTTCCAGAGCATTTGTATTAACAAAATCCGGGAACCTCTGAACGATTGAGCTTGTGCTCATGTACATCGCCCACTCGATAGAAGGATAGTTAAAATCTCCCATGAGCAAGGTGTTTGGCTGTATAGTGAGTGACTGATGCAAATCCAGGTAGGTGGTGTGCTTCTCATGGTTCATGGTGGGGGACCTGTAGCTAGCAATGATGTGGTAGGGTGTTTTACCTATAGTTATTTTGACCTGGAGTACCTCAAGAGAGTTGTATTATTCAATCTCAGGGTGTATTTGGATTTAATGAAGATGGATGCATCTTCACTTTGGTTCTTCCATGCTCATTTATGAGGTCTGAACATGTGGAAGGGATTGTAGCCATGCACTGCCAGGGTGCTCTCTGTGGCCTTGAACAAAGTCTCAGTGACTGCACAGATGTCAGCATCTTCCAAGGTGAAAAGAGCTTCCAGGGAGTGCAGTTTCCTGTTTATACACCTAACATTAGGCAGCATAACCTTGAGTTTGCCTGTAGTGGATTTTCTTTTAAGTTGGAAGTTTTGTTGTTTAGTATTGCCTAAAAAAAGCACTACTGGGGATTCCAGCAACTGTACCAGTATTCAAAAGCCTGGAGAAGACTGTTGAAGACCATCTCTGGCAAAGCAGCATGGTCTGCTGACCATGTCTTCCCAGGCTGACAGATACTGGATCCCCCTGGATTGACACCAGGAGCTAAGCCAATTGTTGAAGTCATTAATTTTTCTTTTATACTATGGCATCATCCTGGGTGACGGTATAATGCTGCTTAGGACTAGGGACATACATGCCTGGGGCACATAATTTGAGAGTTCAGTCATGTGTCTCTTCAGATAGTCCAGGGAGGTATACCTCAATCATTCACCCCAACATATACTATGACAGAGCCATAATGGTAATTGTTGAGTGACCTGAGTGTGTGCATGACTTGATGGATCCTGACACTTGACAGTCAGCTGACTGTGACCTTTTCTTGTCCAGCCTGGTGAGGGGGACATCTGTGTTCCTCAGTATGGAAGCTCCTATGACTAGGACATTTGGTTTTGAGGTGTTCTACCTTAGGGCTTATTTGCTGAGACACTGGTATGTGTGTTGTTATGTGTAGAAGATTTTGTTTGTGCTCTAGTATGTGTGAGTTGTTTGCACTTGGGAGGTCTCTGGTCTTTTGGTAGGTTCTTAGTGAGAACCTCCATGTATGTGGGTTTATGTGTCATGACTTTATCTTGTGTGAGAGGAAAGGTGTGTGTGCAGACAACTTGTGTGATGTGTTGTTTATTGTTAAGTGAGATGATTGATTCAAGTGTCATAGTATAGTTACATCTCTCACATACTGTATTTGCTGTTGGAGCAAATGGTTCTCATTATGTATGAGGCAATTATTACAATGCCTCAAGATGCCCATGTCAACCAGGTTGGTTGGAGAAATTCTGGGAAACTGACTGTCCATTGTAGCATGTTAAACCATAAGTACTGTTAGGGAGTGGGCATGTTAGATCAGCCTTTGCTCTAGGGTTAGTAGGGGTACTTATTTTATTGAGGATTAGGGATTAATAAGTGTGTCAGTGCTGCTCAGTACTCAGCTGAGTTGCCTGCAGTGCACCAGTTCACAGCTGAGTTACCTGTAGTGCAGCAGGGAATGCTGGGAAGGTTCCACTGACTGTTCCCTAGGGGAAAAAGTTGTATCTAGGGGTTTGCATCTATACAGGTCACTGCTAACCCTGGCTGTATAATGCGCAGCTACTCACAATAGCATGGCTTACATACAAGTGAATTTAAACAGTTTTAACACAAACTACCAATAGGAAAACCCCATGCAGAGTCTTATTCCAGCAATCCCCAACTTAGATGGTTCCTGAGCTACACACTGCCACAAGGATTCATGGAGACCCTCTTAATGGTTGATGGCTAGTTTTAGTGCTCAGGTGATACCAAACAGTCTGGGTTCAGTAAGTCTGAATCTAGCCTATGCTATTTAAGGCAGAAGTAGCAATGATACAAAGTGCAGAATGAAGAAGTCACAGCAACAAAAAACACTGAAAATAAAGCTTCAGTTCAATAAAATACAGTTCACAAAGTGCAATACAGGCTTAAATTATGCTTATTTATTTAGATGATTTCAGTGAATGCCTTGGATTTCTGTTCAGATGCACTCCAGACTTCTGGATAAGAATGCCAAACTCTGAGCAGCTCCAGTAAACTGTGTAGACCACAAACCTTCCTAATATAACTGGTTTGGAGCCCAAGTGCTTAAATCAGAACTAAGACACTTTCAGAATAACAGACACAATAAATCTTCAATCAGCAATTCCAAGCTCAGAAGGGTGTAGGATATCCTCTCCTGCCACAAGAACTTAGACGAGAAACCTTCCAAATGTAAAATAACTGGTTTGGAGCCCAAGTGCTTAAATCACAGTAAAGACACTTTTAGAATGAAAGACACAATGAGTCTTCAACCAGCAATTCCCACCTTAGAAGGATGTAAACTACCTCTTTTGCCCCAAGAGTGTAGACTGCAAATCTTCCTTATGTAAGATAATTAGTTTGAAGCCCGAGTGCTTAAATTAAAACTAAGAGGCATAGAATAGCAGTTACTATATAATCAAGCTAGTAACAAGCAGTAATAAATGCAGCAGAATAAATGCAACTGAACCCTTTAAAAACAAGCAGCAAAAAGCAAAATAAATTAATAAAGTAGGAAGAAGCGCAGATACAGTAAAAGCAGCTGAATACAGTACAATTTTTGTATTAAGTGTGAAGTTCTCTACAATGTAAAAAATGCAACTTTACAAACTATACATATAAACTAGAGATAGTGACCTCCCAAAACATACTAACCCATGTAAACACTCTTAAAAAGACAAATTCAATTACAAAACATAAATAACATAAAAAAATACCTGAAACACAGATATTTAAAATTAACTACAGTATAATAAAAAGGAAAAGTTACATATTGCATACATAAAATTCATGCAGTGTGTCCTGGAAAAAATGGCCATCTAAATCAGCTTTATAGAAAAGGAATTCATTCTTATTAGAATAAAAATAAACTGAAATAAAAGAATAAAATAAAACATTAACTGCACTAGCTAATAGAAAAAAACAGTGTTAGCATCAAAACAGATCCAATTCCAGTTTTATCTAATTAACAAAATCTAGATTAAATGCAAAGCCTAATTGAACTATAAAACTAACTAATCCCAATGTAGACTTCGGTAAACAACCACACTGTACCAAATAGAATTTTCATTTAAAAAATATTACATTTTGCCCCAGAAATTGTTCAGGAGACATACCATTCATATTAACCTATGCAAACCACATTAATCCTATTTTGTACAACTTTAGGCAGTTAATGCAGTCCATTGCATTCAATGTGAAACACCATCTAATATAAAAGAACACTGTAAAATGGAGGATTGAAATAGGCAGGGACCTGGTTTGTGCGATTCATGAAATGTGCTGCAGGGCTGGGAAAGATACCTCATGATTTATTGATTCACTGCTCATCACGAAACTCATTCCATAAATTTGCCTTGCAAGATATTTCATATATCACACACAACCAACCTTCCCATGTATTCTGTATATATGAATAGGTTTCTACCTTTTTGTCAATATACCTGTCCTCCAGTAGCATTTTAGTCAATGATAACTGATCAAAACAACAGATACATCAAATATATACTGGACTGTTAATTATGATCACATAACAGTGAGGGTTTTGGAGTTTTGCTTCTTCTTGAATGTTGTGTGAAGGTAGAGTTAGTATATTTAATTTTGTAGGGTTGTGGGGTGCAGGAGAGCTTGCCACTGAAAAATAGCAACAAACTTGAGTTTGATCTTGATTTCTTTACTTTCAGACTGCATTTTAGCTGTTTTTGAGAAGGTTTTGACTGATGGAACTGTTTCAATGAAAGTTATGTTAATCATTTGGCCTATAATCATATGGATATGTATGCACATGTATAACAGAGTGCGTATATTTTGTTTAAACAGAATTGTGTATCTCACAATTTCTGTAGATAATTGAATGTTGATATATTCTGCATGAAAGTGCCAGTTAATTTAATGGAGAGGTGAAAGTTAATTTATTGGAGAGGTGAAATTCAGTGTTGCTGTGAATACTGCAGGAGCTCTATGTGTTGTTTTATGATCTTGTTCTGTATGTTCTGGTATGGGATAGGCTTTCACTGTAATTGTTATTTCCTTTTCTCCACTGACACATGATTATGGAGTTAATGTATTTAATTAAGGACAGTGTGGAGTGGCTGCAGGAAATTGCAGGAGGGCTTGTCTCTGCAAAAACATTATTTTATTATTTTAATATATTTCTTGTAGTTCAATGATTTTCATTTTTAAATTTACCAATGCAGTTTTGACAGTTTAGCTTGGCACTGACAACACTGATTTAATGTATGAATCCTGCACAAATGTAATATGTGGAAATGCTGGAGCCTGATGCATGAAATATCTCATAGTGCAGGTTTAGGGAACACGTTTACAATAAATGGCACTGGGCAGAAATGTGAATCTGATTAGATTGTTACCTGGTATGATTTAGTACTGAAATCATAGCTAGTATGAGTTTACAGACTACAGTTAAGGAGTCAGTGATGACAGGGTTTTAAACTTTGCTTGGGTGAACTGGCTTGGCAAAACAAAGCAGGTATCTACATACTGTAATAGTCTGCCTACAACAAGACCATATTTTGATTACTTTTGTATTGACAAGAATGTTTAGTTTGACTTACTAATCTCTATGAGAGTCGTACAGCAGTTGTTTTAGAGCTAGAGTTACAAAAGTTCCATTTGCTATGTAGCACCGTTTAGAACAGGTAAGTCCCACTTGATACACATGATCCTTTAGAATAGGTAATATGAAAACCAAGCAAAAAATGTCTGGAAAGTCACATTTCCATTTGCCAGTCTGGAGAGCAGTAGAGGATGGCAGCTTGTATCAGAAGCATTTGGTCAAGTAACACAATGCTGTTTGTCTAGCAATGTTAAAATGGAGTCTGTTATATGAAAAATGGCAATGGCATCACCACAGCTGTATATAACATCATAGTGACTGTCAGAAAGGATTGTGTACATGAAAGATTATACTGGCACTACACTGTAACTGTCTTCATTTCTCTAGGAATAATTTGTTAGAAACCACCTCTCTACACGTAAGTTTAAATATTTATTTGCATTTGTTAACCAGGATAGTACAACGGGGTAATAGTCCCTTTTCAGTACATCCCGGGGATAAATGCTACAATTTACAAAGAAAAGAAAATATTGCATTGATTATACATCAGCAATATATATAATGTCTTCACATTCTATAAAGCAAAGTATTACACTAATTACTGGACAATAGTATATACAGAGTATGTATGCAAAGTGCTACATTGTTGATAAGACAGTCGTATGTCCAAGGTATTCACACAAAACAATGTTGCTTTATTTCATGCAATATATTTACTGTATTTCAACTGAAGTAGAAGAGAAAAGTTGCAGGGACAACGTGAAAAGGGAATATAGTTAGCCTACGTACATTTCCCCTTCTTCACATTTATTCTTCTTGACTGTGTACGTTATGATTTCTTGAACTCCTCAGAGGCTTTATACTTGATTTTCCATTTGGGAGCATGTTCCTCAAACTCAGTGCTCTCGCTCCTCTTTAGTAAAAAAAAAAAAAAAAATCCATCATATATATTTTCTATGTTCCCCTTTTCCCCATTTCAACTGCCAGCAATATTCCTTCTTTTTTCTGTTTAGTTTTGCTATATCCCTTTAAACACCTCACATTGTATTTCACGCTTTCTTTAAGAGTCTTTCCAGTCAAAAAGATCACCAGCTTTCCAAACTTGTTCTTCATAATTGTAACTTTACGTTTTCCTAACAATTTTAGTGAATCTGCTCTGAAGGAGGCTTCATTTGGCTTACCCTACCTTGCCAGACGAGTTCACCCCAGTTGTACATAATATTCTAAACATAGCCTAGTGAAAGACATGTTACACTGTCAACAAAACATCAACATCTTTTTGCTTTATATACTGTAGGAGAATATCTTGATAGCTTTGTCCATGTGTTTATTTAAAATTTGTTTCCCGAGGTAGAACACTGATTACAACTGACCAGTTTCAGTCTCAGTCAGAATTAATTTAGTGACAGAGATAGCAAGACTATCATAAAAATACACATCTGTGAAATACCAATAATAGGTAATAAAAATGTAAAGACCATATACAATTGCAATATACAATATTTACAATAAATCAAGACAAATCTCATTTAGAAAGTAAAGTGCCTATGTGATAATTACAGCTGTGGGTTGCCTAAGTGGGACTGATAGGATAAATGAGAGGACTGAAGGACATCAGAGTTAATGTGCAGTTGGAAGGAGAACTTATATCAAGGAAAAGATTGAGTGAGAAGTGTAGATTCGTGCAATGGAATGTAACATGTGAGGGACAGTAAGTGTTTTATTAGTAGGAGAAAGACAGAGAAAGTGAGGTAGCTCAAGATAGGCTGTACGGTTGGGTGAGATACAATGACATTAGGCTAATGAGAGGATGTAGGCCTTTCGTTGAGTACTAAATTTAGGGAAAGATGAAGTGTCTTTTATTTGAGTGGGAATATTTTCTCCTGGTTGTGGACTTAAAAAAGATTAGAAGTGATCATACAATGGAGTTTAGTTTTGGAAGGATAAAGTGTGGGGACAGACTGGTTGTTGCTTCTGAGATAGTAATCAAAGGTTGTCTTCTTGGGTTAGCTGCTAGGGAAGAGAAAGTCTAGTTGACTTGGAATTTGAATAGTTAGGGTCCTAGGGGAACGTTTACCCCTTGCTGAACATTTTGCTTATTTTCATTGTTGTACAGTGGTGTTGATTTTTAGGGGATTGATTAATAAATCTACAAATGTTATTGGCTATTGCTTAAATGTATGTGGAATTTGTTTTTGATGCTGCGGCTACGAGAGGGAGTAGAATGTCTTTGCCTGTGGCTGTTCTGGAGGCTTTTAGTACAAAAGGTGAAGCTTTTATTCACCCAAAAACAGAAGAAAGTTAACCTTTTTCCTTTTCTAGAAGCAGGTTCATAGGTAAGTACTAGGCTAGCTGCCCTTGTGGCCATTTTAAGCCTATTCCATTTCCCTTTCACATGTGAAAATCAAACCTTGTGCTTTGCATCTGTGAGGTTAACACCTCAAGCACTATATCAACCCCCAACACCAGGTAGAAGTTAAGGGAAGAGTCTAGCCAAATGCCAAGGTACAAGAGGTTTTTTTTTTTCTGTGTGTGTGTGTAGGGGGGGGGGGGCAGAGTTGTTGTGGTCATAAACATGTAAACAATTATGGGGTTTTTTCAATGTAACTTGCTCCTAACCTTTTCCAAAGATCCCACTTCCAGTTCTTTTGTCTCTGTTACAATATTCAGTACTTCAACTACAGTTGGTGTAGACTTTGATTTCCATTTTCTAGTAATTGCTTTTTTGAGTCTGGGCAATTCAGATCCCATGCCCCAGCTCAGAAGAATCAGTTTTTTAGCTATACCCATTTGCTCACCCAATATTTCTGACAGAGTATTCTGTAGGGAATTTTTAAAGTCCGCCAACTTATTACACTCTCAAAACATATGCTTCCATTTACCTCTTTCTTCCCATCACACCGCCAACATTTGCCATCTACATGAATTGAAATTCTTTGTGGAGTCTGCTTAGAGTATAAAAACACCTATGCAAATGCTTCTGAGCAGAAATCCTAACTCTTCTAGACTTTGTTGCATAATTGGGAGCCATGCATATGTCCTACCATTGTTTCCTTTTGAAGTGCTTATCTAATCTCTCTTCCCAAATCTTTTCTAACCTACTCTGATTGATTCCTGTAGTTATCATGCAGAATGTTATATGTCCTACTAATTATTCCCTTTTTAACAGCAGCTTCTGTTCTAGGTTCAGCTAAGAACTCTACTAGTGCAAATCTTTTATTTAGGATCCCCCAATATCTTTCTCTCTGTCTATACTCAATCAATTCCTGAAAGGGAAGGCAGTCTCTAGCCTGTAGTCCAAATATCTTCTTGGCCTTCTCCTAGTGTATAACCTTTCCCTTTCTAGTTATTTGCTCCCAATAGCTTAGTTCCTTTGCCAGTTTCCTCCAGTAAATTTCAGCCCCCTTTTGCATATTCTCTGTACCCCTACTTGAAGTCATCCCTATCATTAAAATCTCCTTCCTCTGTTCTCATATTGTCTTAGTTCTTAGAATATTTTCTGCTAGTTTATGAATATAATATTATATATGGCTATTGTTATTCTCCTTAAGGATCTGTATCCAATAGTCCACTTTCTCTTTATTTCATGAATTTTCCCTGTTTCATCATCAGCACTTTCCACTTTGAATTATAGCTTTCTGCTTGTGTTATGTTTATGAGTCCTAATGTGCATCTCTAAAATATCACTTCCGATCAGGTAATCCCAATATTGAGAAGTTGGCACAATGGTTAAGGTATTCACCTTACAAATACAAGGTGCAGTATTTGATTCTCACATGGGGTAACTGGCTAGGCTTAAAATGACCCACAAGTGCAATTAGCCAAGTACTAACCTATAAACCACCTTGTTTTATTAGAAGGATCAGCTTATCCCACTTGACTTTTGCTCTCTTTCCCTCCCAGATAAATTACTTCAACTCTGTATTAATTATTGTCTACAGCTTTTCATCTGATTGGTAAAAATATGCCTGACCTGTACATAAAACTAAAGGGACTTAAAACATCTTCACTGTTTGTATCTTGCTAGCCATATACAACAGCTTTCAGTTTCCCAGTTTTTGTATTATGCATTTTATTTAGCATTTGTTTACTGGGAAAGTGCAATGTGGAACGAAGCAAATTTTCAGCAGAGGCCTGGGGAGAAACACTCCAGACGTATGTCTTTGTAACGTGAGAGGAAACTGGAATACCTGGAGAAAACCCACATGAACACAGGGAGGACATGCAGACTCTGTACAAAAGGCACTCCAACTGAGAATTGAACCGGAGAACCTCTTGCTGTGAGGTGACAATGCTACTGCTGCCCTACTGCACCGTCCTATATCCCACTTACCACTTATCTTTTGTTTAGTCTCTTCCTACCTGTCCTTAGCTACCAGAATGGAGGCCTTTTTTTAATCCATACTCCTAAATACTTCATTTTATTGTCTCCATAAATATAGGAAATGCTGAACCAATTCCTGTGTGGGTACATAGTTCACAGCTATAGCCTTTGTTTTATCTTCATTAATTTTATATCCCATTAAAGACTTGAATCTATCTCAAAATGTTCTACAACTCTGAAATGTCCTTTTCTAGTTTTATCAGGCACAAAATAATATCATCTGCAAATAAAGCCAAATTTTCTTGATTATCATACTAATTCCATCCATCCATCCATCCATCCATCCATCCATCCATCCATCCATCCATCCACACAATCCCTTTTTCCCATTTTTACATTTGGAGTCAGGGTGTCCCTTCATCAGTGGCAATAATTTAGAGCCAAGGTTTACACCTCAGGATGGCTAGGTCTGGTGTGGTGCATTTTCCACACTACACACTCACATGCACACTCACACCTATGGCCAGTTTAGAGTGTCCAATCCACCTACTGCATGTCTTTGGAATGTGGGAGGAAACTGGATCACCCTGCAGAAACCCATGAAAAAATAGAGTGGACATGCAGACTCCACACAGGAGGCACTCCCAATGAGACTCAAACTGGGGAACCTCTTGCAGTGAGATGATAACGCTATCCATTGTGCCACTGTGCTGTCATACCCTATATCCTTGAATTTTTGAGCCCCTTATTTTCTCTGCAAGGGCTGTAAATTTAAAGCTATTGACAAAGAAGAAAGAAGACATCCATGACTAGTTCCTCTGTTCAGATACAACTTATTAGAGAGAAACCCACCCACTTTAATTCTTGCCTTCAGTCCCTCATATATCATCCTAATTAATCTTATTATTATATAAAAGGATACAAGTGCTTCCAGGGTCCTACGCATTAAATCCCAGCTTACTATGTCAAATGCTTTCTCTCCATCAGGAAGCACCAACAACAGTGGTATGTTCTTACATTGTGTTTCCCTCTAGATCATCACTGTTATATTTATGTTGTCAAATGTTTGCCTCTCTGCCACAAAACCACACTGATCTGTGTCTATCTGTTTTTGGCAACACTGCAAATCTTTCAGCTATTATAGATACAAACACTTTATAATCATGGTTCAAAATTGAAATGGGCCTATATGAAGCTGGATCTGATGGGTCTTTACCATCTTTATGTATTATAGCCACAAAGCTTTCTTCCAGGATGCTGGTCCTTCCCCTCCTTTTAAAATACTCTTAAGCAAAATCTTCCAGATCTTTATCACTTTCCTCCCTCCTGGCTTTCAAACTTCCACAAGAATACCATCTATTCCTGGTGACTTTCCTGCAGATTGGTTATATGTCACCATTTTTATCTCATCCTCCTATCTTAACTGTTAATTGTTCAGCCTCATCTACCTCTAATCTTAACATACTTAAGCCTTCCATAAATATTTGTGTTCTTTCTTGACTTCCACATATCTCTGCTTTATGCAAATTTTCATAAACTTTTTTTTTTTTTTTTTTTAGGCTCTCTATGTTTGGCAGCCATCCTTTTTACTTTCTGTTGCCTAAGACGTTGTTCTAAAAGTTTTTGTGCTCTGGAGTTATTTTTAGAAACAGTTGCTTAACAACAATCTTTCTAAAGTCATGCATATTATTCAGATATTTCCTTATTTTCTCTTCAGAAACAACTTTGTATTTTAATTTCTCTTTTCACTTTAATTAAATATTACATTACATTTAATTGGAAAGGCAGGTCTTTACTTTCATGAGATGGATTTAAACACTTAGCCGTCAATCACTTATTAGCTCACAAACAATTTATAGCTTAAAACTACACTCTTATTTTATGGATTATTGGAAGACATTATTTGACCATATCTTGGCCTAATGTTATTCTTGTTTATCTTTGTATGGGCAAAGTGTACTTTTGTATATATTTGTTTTTTGATGTTTATTGTACATAGTTTGGTTGATGTTATGTTTAAATTTGAATAAAGACATCTCAAAAAAAAAGAAGAATTCTGACATTGTCCTATTTTTGTTCTGTGAGATTCTTCTTATTTTTCAATACTTTAACCTTTGTCATCCCCTCTAAATAATTCCTGTTACTTCTTAAACATATCTTTTCCTTTCATTTCTACCCTGTTTTTAAACTATGTTTCAATTAAATGCACATGTTCCCATGAAATATTATTTCTCCTAGTCTAACCCAGTTACAGTACCTTTATGGATAATATGTAAATTTACTCAAGAGTTCCTACTACTGAATTCACGCATTCCATACCAAATATTTTCATAAATGTCTTTAGAAATCTACATTATTTTGTTATATTTCCCTTCTAGGTCCCCCAGATACATCCTCACTGTTGCACATCAAGTTCCAGTCCCCAGCTATAAATAATATTTCCTGCAATAAGCTGATTATTTCACCTAACATTTTCTTAAGCTCCATAATAGCAGTTTTAGGTGTAATATAAATAAATACCAGCGTAATCCTCCTCCCTTTACAATAGCCCCTTACTACCACAAATCTACAATTATTATCCATTTTTTCTTCTTTTATCACTGTTAGAGTTCCTCTAGCAGTTAGTATAAGTATTTCTTTTTTCCAATGTCCCTGATATTCTGCTGAATATCCATCCCAAAATTCTTTCTTTATCAAATTCACAGTCATTTCTTAACAAATGTGTTTCTCTAGCATTGCTATTTTCACTTTGCTTTCTTAATATAATTCATTCCTTTTTTTTTGTACCTGTGAGGCATTAATATTCCAAAATAATATGGATAGTGCAGCCATTATGACAAGAAGCTATTATTGCTACTTTTATATAAGATAGATTTTTAAATTGTTTGTTTCTAACTTTTGTGTTTTATGTACTAACTGATGTTTGGCAGGTTGATCTTTTATACAGTTGTTTCTTGTCATCTCCATTTGAACCTATGCCATAGTTTACAAGACTTTCTATTTTAATGAGAACTGTCAAAAAAAAAACTACATCCCCAGAACACCCCCATAACCTAGTAACTTAAAACAAACACAAAAAAATACATGCATCTTCAAATAATGAAGTTTAACCCTCCTGATAAGAACAATTGTCCCAAATCAATAGTTGCAACCACAGGCATTGCCTAACCTAAAATTAAGATTATCCATTCTCAGGAGCATGTTACAGCCTCTGCTTCTACTCACACTAATCACTGTATGTTTTTATTTTATCTCTAGTTCCCTCCCAAATATGAAAACAGCTTGTATGCTTTCAGAAAACATTAACATTTAGCCTTATGAAAAAGTGTTATTATAGCAAATGTATTGAAGTACTTAGGTACCAGGAAAGCTGTTAGCTCTTATTAACATCCAATAATTTTAAACTTTATTTTTTACTGAGCTGCTTGTCCTTGTACCTTTTAATTTTAAGTTTTCCTCAGCAAACAATGCCCAGCCTCGAGATGTATTGCCTGCACCTGTTGTTTGTCTCCATGGAAACATAAAAACAGAATGTACATCTGCCATCAGCTGCAGACTTCTCAACTCACACTGAACATTTATTTGCTAAAAGAAAATGTTTCACTGCATTTACAGTGTTCAATTATTTTTAAAGCTCACATGCTTAAAACAGACAACCTGTTTTTAAATTAAGCCAAGGCCATTCATCCAGACATTCACCTATGCAAAAGTACGAAAAAACATCTCAACTCTACTTATATTATAATCAGTGTACTTTTACACCCCATCTGCCACTCTAACAGCCTAAGATTACAGCATATTAACTTAAACATGCTTTTTAGATACTCACAACTACATACTGCACAAAACTACTTTATTATATAACATGCAATTTATATCATGAAATGATTTATACAAATACTGTTATGAACAAAAAGAATATTTTTTTCTTTTTAGTGTCCTTCCAAACATTAATGACATGAAGAGGAGTATATACTGTTCTGTCCACACACAAGTTTAACAAAGTCAACACAAGTTCAATCATTCTCAGCTATTTTTACTTTTAAATCCATATTTCACAAATGTGATTGATCTTTTAAAGTCTTACATTTATTCACTAATTTCAGTGTTGCTGGTCTTCCTCCTGTTAAGACTCTGATTCAAGTCCAAGGTACTCCCGATTCTTCTAGTCAACTCTTGTATTTTTTTCTGTCTCTGAAGCATTAGTCTCTGGAACAGTGGAAAAGATTTCACTGGAAAATTCTCATTATGAGTTTTATTATTATAAGAAGAAGTAGAAGCAGACTCCCCTTCTATTTGATGTCTCATTCTTTGTGGGCAAACTTTTGTATTTCCTCCTTAGCCTGTTCTAAATCAAAAATGTCTTTGATCCTTCAGGAAAAATATTATGAAGACAACTGGATATAGCATCTTGAATCTCATACTTGCTTCTTGACATCATCTGATTGGTGGGATAAACTTACTTCTCTTCTGCCTGGTGTACAGTGCATAATCATTTTCCACAAACATTCTATTGTGTTCAGTTTTAATAATTTTGACTTCTGCCACAGTTTTGTCAGGATCAGCTCTATCTGCAAGCAAGCTTGTATCTTCACTAATATAGATCTTGGCTGCTTTCCCATAGCCAGATTTTGAGCATATAGACAATGTGTCCTTTCAATTGATGAATCCTGCTGTGGAATACAAGTCTAGTTGTTTATTTGTGCTTTCATAAAGTTAATACAGTCTGATCCTTCCAGTTTTTTTGTTACCGCAGAAAATCCTCAGATTTTCTTTATGTGCTCCATCCCCAACTCTATCATTTTTGAAACAGCTCTTCTTGAGAAGTTTCAACCTTTTCTTTATTTTGATCTCTGTTTTTTTTGCAGTTTTATCATTTCATCCTAATGGCTGTTTAAAACTTCTTCTATTTTTTCCAGCCTTTTGTTGTTTGACCCGATATACTCCTTTAATGTTTCATTTCTGTCAGTCAGTTCTGAGCACATTTCATTTATTTTTTCCTCTAAATTACTGAAAGCCATCTCTTGTACCAGTGCTGGAGCCTGAACTGTTTTTTGCTGAACACCTGTAAGATTCTTGTCAGTCAATGCTTTCTCCTCAGCTTTTCTAGCTGATTTTCTTTCAGGTTGTCTATGTTCCTCCTTGTTGGCATCCAGGCAGCATACTTACTAGCCAGTAACTGAGTTTTACTAAAACTTGCAGAACTAAAAAAAAAAAAATTGGCAGAATTACTAGCGCCTATCTCTTTCTTTATTTTTTTGCACAGGGAGAGATGCCATTAAGCTTGTTATCAGTGTGCAGCCATCTTGGAACTGAGAAATTGAGGTATGAAATTTAATGGATAAGTGGAGAAAAGGCAGCTGGTGAGCTAGCTTTAGAACAAAGATAGGTAATCAAGATGTATTCCTATTTGTAGATTATGATGGAGGAGGATGTTGTGATCAATAAGGCTGGAAGTTTTTGTAAGGTTGATAAAGATGGCACCAGTGAGCTGTACCTCTGTCCATAGCTAGTAATAATTCATCAGTTAGGGTCCAGAAACTGTGTTGTTATGGGATAGGAGGTTGTAGTTAGTAATGTGGTGGGTGAGTTAAAATAGATATTTTTTCCAATCAGCTTACATAGAGTAGGGTGGATAGAGAATGGTCTGTATAGGGAAGTTTTGATGGTGTTAGATTGCTTTGGGATTGTGCTGATAATGTCTATTTTTCTTATAGTTGGCATGAGATTTTGTGTTAGGGAGAAACTGAAGATGTGTTGCAGATCAGTTGTTAGATAGTCCCTGCAATGGTATATGAACCAGGGATAGAGGCCATCTGCACCTGGTGGGCTGTCAGTTTCATTTGTTGCAGAAAAGGTTCTAAGTTTCTTATTTTGACTTGTTTAAGGTAAAATTGGGGAATATAGAGAGGTGGTTCAGAGGAATGTGTGTGTGTGTGTGTGTGTGTGTGTGTGTGTGTGTGTGTGTGTGTGTGTGTGTGTGTGTGTGTGTGTGTGTGTGTGTGTGTGTGTGTGTGTGTGTGTGTGTGTGTGTGTGTGTGTGTGCATGTGGGGGGGGTCAATGTGAATGTCTGAGAGTGTGGATAGGTTGGAGAATTCAAAGAGGAAGTCAGAGGGAGAGAATGTAGGTATTGCTGTTGGCAAGTTGTTTTGAATATTTTTTGCTTTTGTGTTTTTGTACTACACATCAAGAACATAACTGCTTCTTTGATAAACTTAAACAATTCTTTTCTCTACTTAGTGGCCTTATTCATCACTCCATTGACTGGGAAAACTATGCCTCAGCAAGGAACCAAGTTGAAATCCTACTAGTCTTTCTAAACATTAACAGTCTCAAACAAATAATAAATATCAGCCAAAGGCATCTAGATATGGAAAATTTCACAATACAAAAAATATGAAAACATAGGGGAGGGGTAAAAAAGAGAAGTTAGTTATGGAGAAGTTAAAGAAGTAGAAACTGAAGTTATGGATTATCTTCAAAGTGAAAGATTTAGTGCAGACAATCCAATTCAGGTTATGTCACAGCATGATGGAACAATGAGTCCCCAAATTAAGGAGAAACAGGTGGAATGGGAAGCATCTGATCACTTGCCACATGGAGCATTCAGTAGGAAATCAGTTGAAAAATTCAACTAAAGTTGCACAGCAAGGAATAGAGCAGGAAACAATAATAACTTTGATGCAGTCAGTGTTGTAGAGTGATATGCCAGTGAGTTCCTATATGAAAAAGCAATGGGTAATGCAAGATGCAGCTGAAGAGAATATGTTAGAGGAAGATGTTCTGGAACTTTCTGTAGAATGCTGTCACAAAAGAGGGAACAAAGAATGTGCCCTCAGTTTAGAAGAAAATTATCTAAGGGAAGAGTTGCTTGAGTTAATAGAGGTGGATAGACATACTAACATTGATGAAAGAAATAGATGTTAGAAATCTGATAAAACAGATGAACTCAGTAATCAAGACTGTTAATAGAAATGCATGTGATATAAATGAAGTAAATAGGATATATTACTATGCAGCTAGATTAATAACAGATAAAATCTTACCACAAAAATACAGAGCAATAAGGGAACGGAAGGGAAGAAATCAAATGCCATTATGGAAGCATCAAATAGAGAACACTATAAAGCAATTATGGTAAGAATTGCTACTGTTAGAAGAGTGTAGAAGAGGGAACAGATAAACAAAAATCGCTAGAAAGACAGATTGCAATGAGTAGTATCAGAAAAGACCAGGATCTACTGTACGCAATTGCAAATAATAAACTAAAAGATATCAGTACAGGCAGAAAAAAATGTAGAAGACAAGCAGATAAATATAAAGGAAAAGTACAAAATAAGCAAGTCATTGATGACCCAAAAATGTTTTATAGATAATTGGGAGACAAAGCAAAAGGAATAGAGACAACACCAAAAAAGAAGAAATAGACACATTTTGGAGAAATATCTATGAAGACCATGTGGAACATAACAAAGATGATGAATGGACAGAAGGAGTAAAGGAAACAATAAGAAGTTCAAATGTACAGGATATGAAATGGGATGAAGTAACAGCCAGCGAAACTGAAACAAAATTAAGAAAAGCTCCTAAATGGAAAACACCAGGCCTAAATGCAGTACCTAAGTTCTGGATAAAAGTATTAACATCTTTACATGAAGATTTAGCCCTGAGTAAGAACTACTTATATGTGCATCTTCAACAGACACCAGCCTGGTTAACAACAGGAAGAACAATACTCCTCCTTAAGAGGCAAAACTGAAAGCTGTCCTAAAAACTATAGAACAATAACTTGCCTTCTGATGATGTGTAAACTATATACTGGAATTGATGCTGACAGAGTTTATAGTCAAGAAAATTCAATCATGGCAACAGAGCAACAGGATAACAAAATAAAGTCATATGGCTCAAATGATCATTTGTTGTTAAAGAAAGTCATAATGGAGAATTGTAAAAATGGGAAGAATCTAAGTATGACATGGATATATTACAAAAAAGCATTTGATAGCATCCTACATTCATGGGTAATGGAATGCTAACAGATGTATAAGATACACTCTATATTGATCAATTACATTACAGTGACCTTGAAGCAGTGGTAAAGTACTCTGCAGCGAAACCATGATAATTGACAAATTATTATCCCAGGGGTACAAAATTCAGAGGGGGATATTCCGGGGTGACTTTTTGTCACCACTGCTCTTTTGTCTTGCCCTTAACCCATTAAGCTGTTTACTTAACAGATTAGGTCATTGTTACAGTTTGGCTCCCATAAAACAACCAGGTGTAAAGCCTTCTCATCTTCTTTTTGTAGATAATTTAAAACTCTATAGTTCATCAGATGAGAAGCTGAAAGCACAACTATAAGTGGTTAAAATCATCTAAGATGATATAAGAATGTGCATTTGATCTTGATAAATGTGTAAACGCAACATTTATGGCAGGAAAGCTGCAGCACTAATAGAATATCAGTCTGTGACAGGAATGTGATATAATGGAACTTCATCAGGAGAATGTGTGTAAACATTTGGTTATTGATAAAGGATTGACAATAAAACATGAATAAATGCAAACAGAATTCAGCAAGGAATATTTTAAAAGATTAATTAATACTAAAAACAACCTGTGACATCTAGGAAGGAAGTCCAGACTATAAACCAATTTGTTCTTCCATTTCTAGCTACAGTTTTAGGGTGATTGATTGGCCCCAAAAGGTATTTGATCAGTTGTACAGAAAAGCAAGAAAAATGCTTCATGCTTATCAAATGATATATACACATCAGTGTATACCAAGATTATTTATTCCTCATTCTGAAGGAGGTATAGGTCTCCTCAAAACTGACTACATATATGGATTTGCAATGGTAGGACTGCATACATATCTGCTGACTTCACCAGATCCAAACATAGTGAAGGTTTTAAAACATGAGAAGTAGCCTAAGGCATTGCCCTTGCTTTGCGTATCAAAAGCATATCAATATCAAGCAGGAATGGAAATCATCCCAGAAGTAGACAAAAATCAGGCAGCAACTGAATATGCCAAAAAAAAAAAACAAAAAAAAAGGAAGAATATAAGGACAAGATTTACAGTAAAACTAAGTGTTGGGGTTACAAAGCCAGCACATTATTAAACCAAAATAAAACCATGTACAATGCCTTAAACTTAACCCATCCCAATGCAACAAAGCCAAGGTCATTTTTGTCCAAAAATAATTCACCAAGACAATCAAAAGAAGCAAACATTAATTTGAGATAAACCTGACATCAGGACAGATAACAGTACTAATGCTATTTACAATTAAATGAAAAATGAATGAGAATAAACAAGAATGTAGTGTGCTAGAACAAAATTGCATCAGCATAACAGACTCATCTAACCACCACACAATTTTGGAGAAAAAAAGAGAACCCCATCCACTGTTTCATTCTGCAATATAATCTCACATGGACTTAAATCGAAACTGATCATCTTTGCCCATAGTAAGGTGATAAAACTCCAGTTCCATGGGACTAAATGAGATACCAGGAAGCCTAATTTGTGCAATCACAAAAAAAAAAAAAAAAAATAGAGCGTTAAATCCTAGCTACATCCCTGATGTCTGTAGTGAGACTCTTTTAGTCATAGTCTACAAGACAGGCCTTTCCACAGAGATTAATAATTACTTTTCGCTCAGCCTCATAAACATATTGTGCTATGTGATAAAGCAAATCATCATGAAAGTTATTTAGGCAGACAAATGAAATCTCCTGCTCTGTGACCTCACATATTACAGTTTTGTTAAAGATAGATCTTGTATGCTTATCATTATAAATTTATTTAAGAGTGTGACCACTGAACTGGATGAAGGTTTATTTGTCCATGCGGCTTACCTTGATCTGGCTAAAGAGTTTGACATATCCCATGACAGAACAATATATAAACTCAGGGATCTAAATGCAAATCAAGCTTTAAAAATGTTGGTCTACAACTGGCTATGTGGTTATACACAACAAATAAGAAGAAGAGGACTCCATTCTCGCTATCCCATTGGAGCCCTTCATTGCTCTGCCCTGGGCCACTCCAGTTTTGTGTCTTTTGCTCATATGTCAGAATTGACTTAAGTTTCTAGGTCACTAGATATGCAGATGGCAACAAACTAGGATACATTGTCTTTAACTCTTCTCACACTCCATCCCTTCAAATGGCACACAGAAAATGTGCAGTAGAAATTACCTTGCCTTCAATGTAAAAAAATATAGCATTCTGGCATAAAAACAAAACAAAACTCCAAACTCATTTACTATTGATAGGCAGCAACTAGAAGCTGACAAACTAATAAAAGACCTTAAAGTGACAGGGAGCTAACTGCCTCTGTATTCTGTAAACTAGTCACATAGAATATGGTACAACTGGAGAAGATACAAAGCTTCCTCACAAAGAGAATCAAAGGGGTTCAAGGCATGTCTTACAGCCAAAGAGTACAGCTGTAGCGTGTCTGTATCTTAATGCTTTGTTAGAGGAGACCTCCATCAGACATGCAGAGCATTAAAGGACTTTTACTATTTGAAACACTTTGCTTAGACTAGCCTTTTGACCTGAATACAAGATGATCATTATCTTCAATAAAAATGAATTGCAGATGTACTATGAAACATGATAAATTTTATTTCATTTTTATTTTTGTTGACCAGGAAATTCCAACATGGGAAAAGCCCATTTTTAGAGGAGGGAGAAAAGCTGCTCCACAAATATTTTACATGGAATACAAACTTCGTAGCTTTGTATGTCAGAGTTGCACAACTATAGAATTACCCCTCCCCCATTAAACTCAAACATCATGTTTATGAAGGCGTGCTGCTGTATTTTCTACATGGACATAATCTGTGTCCGAGCAGTGCACGGACACTAAACACTCACCCTGTGCTCAGAAAGTGCATTACGGCACATTCTCAGCCATACTGGCATAATATTAGAGATTTGCTGTAATATTATGCCAGTATTTCAGTGTCCACGGACACTGAAATGTAAAATTGATCATCTCAGTGTCTGTGGACACTGAAATTAAAACGGCAAGAGCAAAGCAATACAGGGGGTGTGTCATAACTTCTGTGACACACCCCCTGTATTGCTAAAGTGGTGTATGGAACTTCTGTATCCTGCAAAAGCAAGAAATGTATGCAAATGCACACATAACTGGGTAAATCCCCCAAAAGTTAAAAAGCACAAGAACAGCCCCACAAACACACAAAGTTTATAGAGAACATGTCATGCATCAACATGAAACACACACAGAAGCCTGAAAGCCCAATCAATGATAGTATTTCATGAATACAGTCCCAAGTAGTTGTCAGAACACCACAATACACACCCATATAAACTAAAAATATAATAATAATATATACTTATTTTTAATACCCTAAGGAATGTTTGAGTGTAGCTAAGTGGGTGTGTACATTATGGCTGCCCCCCTTAGCATAGCTTAAACATCCCATAGAAACTAAATGAAAATAGATGAAATCCCAAGGCCAAGACAGTGTAGTGGTTAGAGTTGCAGCTTTACATGCAGGTGTTCATGGCTTGAGTCCCAAGAGAGGCAATATCATTTCCCATGCAAAAGTAGTGTTAAAATTATTTTAGTAAACTTAAATTATGTAGCAACTATTTTTTGTCAACCAGGGTAGTTTAGCAGTTCCAAAAGTGAGATGTCAGTGTAGAAAAGATGTGAAACCTCCACATAAACACACGTGCCCCGTACAGTATAGTCACACAAGAATATAATGTAATGAAAGCATATCGGGGGACGTCATGGAAGGGTCTATATTATATCATCGAATGCTTAAAAAAGCGAACGCTGATTGATCATCCTAATTTAAGCGAAATCTTACAATCTCGAACTGTCAGATCAGTGATTTTTTCCCAGGGAAAAAAAAACGCTGATCCAAAATGCATACACACAACACAAGCACACCAAACAAACAGAAATCCACACACATACACCTAAAATCTGATACCTAACCCTACACTAAACTATGCACACACCACTAACTGCCTACTTACCTTAACCCAAACCTAACCCTAAGGCCCGTCACTATCGCACACTCACCTCACCCGCTCCCTAAACCTAACTCACTTAAATCCGCCCTAACCCTCATGTCCACTCAATCGCACACACACCTAACCCGAGCCCCAACCCTAACTTACCTAAATCACCCTAACACTCACATCCACACAATCACACACTTACCTGAATCCGACTGGTAACTTTCCACCATAACACTGAAAATACTGAAGCAACAGAAACGGACAACCGAATTCTTTCCCTAGGAAAAATTCGAGTTTCTGCTGCTTCGATATTTTGCAGTTTCGCGAAAATAAGTTCGATCAATCAGCGTTCGCTTTTTTAAGCGTTCGAGGATATAATATAGACCCTCATGGAAGGTAAACGTAAAATTATAATGTGTATGTAAATATTTTATAAAACGGTGTAAGAAACTTCTCTGTGTGGAAGATTTTCAGTCCATATATCTCTAGTTAATCACTGCATATTAATCAGATCAGACAATAGTAGTAGAAGTAGCAAACTTCAACTCGTCTTAAGTCAAAACAAAACAAAACAAAAAATAATAAAAAATATATAATTGTACAGCATTACTAAGTATTCGAAAGTAATCCAAGCAAGGCAGGCAGTCTGTTTCCAGTCGAAAATCCTTTATTAAGTATACAGACAAGCGATCCAAGTAAAACAAAAATAGAGTAATAATTTCCTCACAAGCTTTCTAAATATATATAAACTTTTTATCAGGCATGGGAGTGGTTTATTGTGCTGTAAAACAAAGTGTTATTGGTACACATGTTAAATTCACATCCCTTCCCCCATCAGTGTTTTACTAACTGTGTGAATGGACTTCCCGTATCAAACTGGAAAATAAATAAAATAAATAAAAGTGTGACATTCGAGCTGGTCCTGCCCTATTTAGTAGCTGTCATAATAATATTATAAACCTTATGTACTTTAAATACAATTTATAATGATGTGGTACCTCTTATTTAACCAGATTATTAAGTAGATTATTAAGTCTGTGATTTTATCCAAGACAATACACTACATGGCTGGAAATATATCAACCTTAGTTCATTTGGCAATCAAAAAATGTATATAAATATATACATATACATTTTGCATGTAAAAATCAATTTCTATTTTCATAACCTATTGTTAACAAAGATCGCTTTCGTCCTTCTAGACTTCTTCAGGTCTGTGTACAAGAATCCTAAAAACTATCTATAAAAATATATATAATTGTATAATTAGTTAGTATTGTTATTACACATAATTTTGAATAAAGTGGAAAAAAGAACCAGAAAAAAATAAGAAAAAATGAATGTATGATGATGGAAACAAAATATACACTTAAATTACAACTGATTTAAAATGGTATTTAAAACCAACTGGTAGAATAAAATAAAATAAAATACAATTAGTCATGTAAACAATGTGGCAATTTTCTAAGTTCCAGTGCACTTTTAATTGAACAGTAGTAGTTTAGTCCAGGCTTCCTAAAAGAGTTCAGCTTTAATTGCCACATGAGTTCATGTTTCTCCAGACTATTGGGGATGTCTCCTTCAAGATCACCCATGTCTATGCGATCCAGGATCTGGAACTTAAAACCTGTGTGTCTTTTATGAAGAGAAAGGTGTTTGGCTAGTGCATTATTTTTACATCCAGAGCAGATTTCTGACAGATGACATGAAATCCTACGCTTGAGTTTATTTACAGTCTTGCCCACATAGAATGCATCACATTCATTGCACTTGTTGCGTCTTTCGGCTTTTCCCGGTTAGGGGTCGCCACAGCGGAACTTCGGTCCGCTAATGATTGGCAGTAGATTTTTACGTGCTGACTTGCCGGGCCTGACGCACAACCTTAAATGAAGGAACGCCCATTCACACATGTCGCCACACGGAAGATGCTCTAACTGAGAATCGAACGGGACAATGTCTTACTGTGAGGTGACAACGCTACTGCAGCACCACCACCGCAGCGCCTATCACATTCATTGCACTGTGCTCTGTAAATTACTTTTGTAGTGTTACAGTCACCCCCCGCACTGATTTTAATGAGCTTCTTTAAATAAGGGCAATAAAAACTATCACCTTGCTGTATAAATATACAAAATGTACAATTTGCTTCACATCTTTTAGTGCTTTTCTCATATGGTCTAGGTTTAAATTCAACAAAACCTTTAATGTTCCTGGCCTTCCTATAAACAAATGATGGGACTTCACCTAAGATGTTAATCAGAAAAGTGTTTCCTGTGACAATGTCCCAGTTTTCTTCAATAACATTTTTGATACTGTGATAATCCAAAGTGTATGTCAGGATGCAGCTATTTTTGCATTTGTTATTCTATGTGGAATTATTTAACATTCTTCTACGGGGGAGCTTGAGTGAAGGTGCTTCAGTCCTTTTCAGTTCTATAATGGGTTCCAGGATGTTTTTTAACATCTGACTTTCATAGCCTCTCACTAGAAAATCATTCTCTAAGTTGTTCAGGTTTCTCAAAAATGGTTCCATCTCTGTGGTAATTCTAGCTAATCTATAGCCTTGGGACTTCACTACATTATACTTGGTTTTTGTAGGATGTAGACTTTTACTGTGGAGTAATAAGTTAACCCTCATTGGCTTTCTGAATAGATCAGTGGTGATTCTATTATTGTTGGTGTCCTTGGAAATCTGAATATCTAAGAAAGTGGTTGAAATATAGCTATGGGAAGAGGTAAACTTCAGGAAGGGGGTTGTTTGAGTGAGGTAAGTGATAAAATCTCCAAGCTGCAAGGTGTCACCTTCCCACACAATAAAGATGTCATCAATAAAACATAAATAGCATGTGATATGCTGCATGTAGTCTGTGTTGTTTAACACAAAGTCCTCCTCCCATTTGCCCACGGCTATGTTAACTATGCTGGGAGCCATGGCAGCCTCCATTGCTATACCAGTTTTTTGTTTGTAGTGTTTGCCATTGAAAGTAAAGAAATTCAAGTCTAATGAAGACTAATGAGCTTGCTTAACTTTTGCAGTTGTGCTTGCGTACCCTGATTATGTTTCTTAAAAGACTCCATAGCTGCTGTTATACAGTAATTGTGAGGGAGCACTGTGTACAAGGATTCCACGTCAGTAGTTAATAAAATACTGTCAGCTTCCACTGTAATGTTTTTTATTTTCCTCAAAAAATCCATTGAATCTCTTATGTATGACTTGTTCTTTTCTGCTAGAGGTTTCAGCAAATAATCAAGGTAAATGGCTGTGGCTTCAGTAAGGGAACCTCCACTTGCTACCACCAGTCTATGAGGTGGGTCTTCTATGTTCTTATGTGGCTTTGGTATTCCAAAAAAGTAAGGTAAACTTGGGCATGGGCCCCATAAATAATTATAAAGATTTTCAGATATAAGTTTTTCTTCCCATAATGTGGTGAGATTAGTGTTCCATAAATCATATGCTCTTTGTATGTCATCCATGGTAAATAACTCATAAAATCTGTTATCCTCCAGCATGTTCTCTATCTTTTGGTTGTAGCTAGTGGTATCAGTCACAAGTATACCTCCTCCCTTGTCTGCCTTCATTACACGCCTGGATTTATCATTGCCTAGCTCAATCAATGCTTTTCTTTCTCCCTGTGTTAAGTTATAAAGTTTTTTCTTAGGAGGTTTTTTAAGCAGTTTCCTGATATCCATTTCACATTTCAGTTCGAAAGCAGCTAGTGTTTGATGTAGTGGTGGACAATAGCTGCTAGGCCTTTTTATAGTTTCATCAATAAGCTTATTTTCAATGTCATTACTTTTGCCATGAAACTGTACCCTTAAGTTAAGCTTCCTCACAAACATTTTAAGGTCTATCAGTACCTGAGCACCCTCACTCCTGCAGCTTGGTACAAAAGTAAATCCTTTGGACAACACACTTTTTTCCTCTTCAGTCAGTGCTTTAACAGAGTGGTTCCAGATAAGTGGAGCACCTGTTACTGTGGCACCTGTTATTGTTGTTATTGTACCTGTTATTGTGAACTCTTGAACTATTTTAGGAAGCCTGGACTAAACTATTACTGTTCGATTAAAAGTGCACTGGAACTTGAAAATTGCCACATTGTTTACATGACTAATTGTATTTTATTTTATTTTATTTTATTCTACCAATTGATTTTAGATACCATTTTAAATCAGTTGCAATTTAAGTGTATATTTTGTTTCCATCATCATACATACACTTTTTCTTATTTTTATTTTTTCTGGTTCTTTTTTCCACTTTATTCAAAATGATGTGTAATAACAATACTAACTAATTATACAATTATATATATTTTTATAGATAGTTTTAGGTTTCTTCTACACAGACCCGAATAAGTCTAGAAGGACAAAAGCGATCTTTGTTAACAATAGGTTATGAAAATGTATATGTATATATTTATATGTATTTTTTGATTGCCAAATGAACTAAGGTTAATATATTTCCAGCCATGTAGTATATTGTCTTGGATAAAATCACAGATTAATCATCTAATAAATAATCTGGTTAAATAAGAGGTACCACATCATTATAAATTTTATTTAAAGTACATAAGGGTTATAATATTATTATGACAGCTACTAAGTAGGGCAGGACCAGCTCGAATGTCACACTGATGTGGGAAGGGATGTGAATTTAACATGTGTACCAATATCACTTTGTTTTACAGCAAAATAAACCACTCCCATGCCTGATAAAAAGTATATATATATTTAGAAAGCTTGTGAGGAAATTATTACTCTATTTTTGTTTTACTTGGATCACTTGTCTGTGTATTTAGTAAAGGATTTTTCGACTGGAAACAGACTGCCTGCCTGCCTTGCTTGGATTACTTTTGAATACTTAGTAATGCTGTACAACTAGAGCCGCGGTGGTACAGCGGTAGCGTTCTTGCCTCACAGCAAGAGGTTTTCCTGTTCGATTCTCGGCTGGGGTGCCTTTTGTGTGGAGTCTGCATGTCCTCCCTGCGGTTGAGTGGTCTCCAAAAGCGTTAATGGGTGTGCCTTCGCTGAAGGTTGGGCATTGGGCTAGCAACTCAGCACCATAAAAATCGACTGCCAGTCATTAGCGGACCGGAGTTCTGCTGTGGCAACTCCTAATCGGGAAAAGCCTAAAAGACAAACAAACAAGTAATGCTGTACAATTATATATATTTTATTATTATTTTTTGTTTTGTTTTGTTTTGACTTAAGATGAGTTTAAGTTTGCTACTTCTACTACTATTTTCTGATCTGGTTAATATACAGTGATTAACTAGAGATATATGGACTGAAAATCTTCCACACAGAGAAGTTTCTAACACTGTTTTGTTTTTGGATCTACTACACTTGTTTAGTGGGTTGTTTTGAGACTTCAGGGATACCACAGAGATTATTTGTTTTAAATATCATTTTATATTATATGATGACTGTCCGTTAACATACAAAAATGAGTACACTAACTGTCCAGCCCAACCAGAGTGCCTGTTGTAAATCTGAGAGTATACTAACAGAAAAAGTTCCGGTTGCCTGGACTTTTTCCATTTGTATATCTTTCTTTGTTTATTTTATTTTTTTGCAGCGATAGCAACGGAGAAATGAAGATCTTCATTGCTTTAACATATCTCGCTACGTTTTATGTGTTGAAGAACTTGTATAACATAGCAAGATATCATAAAAAAAATGCAACGAAGATTTTACTTTCAACAGAGAAAGGAAGATCTCCATTGCTTTTTTTAATATATCTCACTATGTTATATGAGTTCTTCAACTCATATAACATACCGAGATATGTTAAAAAAAAGCAATGTAGATCTTCCTATCTCAGTTGCTACCTCTGCACAGCACTAATGTACTCCCTAAGCATGGCAACATGTCCCTTACACATGCTCAGTACATCAGAAATGCCTCAGTATACCTGAAAACCGTGGAAGAGCAGCATGGAGCCATTATACAATGACATTATTTAAGAAAGGTAGGTATTGTTTTTCTTAAATAATGTCATTGTATAATAGAAGTAACCCATGGCTGGGTGTGGGCAATGCTGGATTTACCCACTGTTGGCTGTGTTTGGTCATGAGGGCTTCATCCTCATGACCAAACCACACCAACCATGGGTAAATCTACATTAGGGAGAAAGCTTTGTGGAACCTTTTGTGTGTTGTATATAGACATATACGCACACACACACACACACACACACATATATATATATATATATATATATATATATATACGTGTGTGTGTGTGTGTGTGTGTGTATCTAATGAAACATATATATGAAAAAGTAGAGTCATAATATTGATATAAATATATAAAATATAATGGAGGGAATATTAAAAAAAAAATATATATATATATATATATATATATATATATATATATATATATATATATATATATATATATATATATATATAAATAAATAATATGCAGTGCAGTTATACCTCAGAACCATCCCTCACAACCTGTTAGTGCAAGAAACCTGTACAAAGACTGTAAAGGGGGGGATTGGCCACATATACGGACATATTTCAAAAATCGCTATTACAAATGAAGACGTGTTACATCAACAGTGTGTGTTTTAGCAGACAATTACTGAAGGATATGAGGATGGAAACTGAAATGTCATGTCATTTATTTACTGACATAAATCCTTGGATCATCACCGTGATTTACCAGACAAATATAAATACATTGTGGAACTGAACAAAAGTATGGTCCAAACATCTGGATGTTCTGTGAAAAATCTGGCAGTGGAGAGGTATGCTCAAAATCCCTCAATGCAGTGAATCTGGACCAAGGCTGACAAAGTGGGGAGACAAAGGCCTGAAAATAGGGACATGTCCAAAATACGTCAGTAGATAAGCTGAGAAAGTTCATGTAGTAACAGTGTATGTCCTAACGTATATCGACTGAAATATCACAATTCCAGGACTCAATTGCTTCTCATTAGTTACTGACCTCAATCCCCACAACATCCCATTGATGTGTCATGCATACATAACAGTCATGGGGACCAGACCAAAGATATCGGCCAGACAACTGGACATCCTACGAATATGTGGACATACAACAGTAGGGAAACTACACTGAGCTACAGAGCAATGTCCAAACTACAATCAGACTGACATAACACTACCCAGGTCCAGCTCTAGGGCTGTACACATGCATTAGCAAATATAACAGGCACTTTAGGGATGTAACACTAGTGGAAAACAGATACTGGTGTGCAAGTGCATACCACCAAACAAGTGCACCACAATCACAGCAACATACGAGTAAGCAAACTGAAGACAACAGTATAATACTGTGTTAACAACCACATACCATTTGCCACTCACACAGTACCCCTATATATAATGCCCCAATTCACAGTGTACTGGGAATCCTGAGGTGTTACAGGACATGTCATAGTCAGCCCCTGCAAGCATACAGACCTGATAGACCGCCAGCACCTGTAGCAGCATGCAAAATCAGATAGGTAAAGGAAGTATGGCACTCACATCTGCTACTCTCCCTACCCAGCCCAACAAACATGTACACAACATTGCTACACAATCTTGGCAGTCTGTTTACAATGGCCAGACATACATAACTGTCATATATGCAGATTTCCACAGAATTACCAGGGTGTGGACCCATAATCCTGGCTACCGCTGCATACCATGGCCAGGAGTCTGCCAGGTCATTGGCATGATAACTGGAGTGCAGTTGGTAATTAATGATATACCATACCTCTGCACCTCGTAGTGCAGGACATCTGGACAACGCATGGCATACTTGTGGGACAGGGGGCTGGAAAGAGGGACATATCACACATAATGGTGTTACAAACTGAAACAGTAGCTGGTGTTACACGTGTTGTTGTAACATAACATCCCTGAAGGATATCATGTCTGGAACACCAATGGATGTTAACACTTACTGACTACAATCCTCACATTATCCTACCAACTACACAAAAACAGATGTTGTTCGAGGCACAGACCAAGCATAGTAGGCAAACACCCGGCCAGTCTGTAGACAACATGCCAGTTGAGAGGTATGTCAAAGGCGTATCACTGTCAGATGTCAAGTCACCCAATAAATGCAAGCCCAGACAAACCCTGTCAATGGAGCAGCCCTCCATGTGTATAACAGCACTAATGACATACAATCTGTACCAAAATCTGGAGCTTTGTCCCCCATGTTGTTGGGCTGTCTCCACATGTCCTGTCCTGTGAGGTATTTCCATCTACTGTCTGTGAAGCTGTAGCCCTCACACCTCTGTAATGTCCCCCGCTCAGGCAGGGCTCACATGAAGAACATCCCATATGTTGGAACTAGCAGCTGTGTCCAGGCTTACAACACAATACTGTGTGGGCACCCACATAGCTTTATGGCCTCAGCAATACCTGACAGGACAACATCAACCCCCTCAAGGTAGGCTGAATGCCTGTGGTGGATAGCAGCAATACACAAACCACAGACTTGGTCCCTATATTGGCTGTACAAGGCAAATAAGGAGTACTCACCAGCTTGGCATCAAGTCAGCCTTTGTCTGATCAAGCATATATGGTCACAAGTGGAGTACTTTAAGGTTAACTATGAGTACTAATTGGACACATCCACCAAGGCCAATCACAAAGCCATCTTCACATATGTCTGCAATCTCTGAGGCAACAAACCAACCCACCCTGTAATGGTGGCCAATCAGACCACATCCACACACAACATAGCTATAGCCAACCTGCTGCAGATAAGTTTAGGGCAAACATCACCCCCTGGTTCAGCATCACTATAGGTGGATATGCACAGCACCCACACCCCTCCCTCATCACCAGTGAGCAGGCACATATTGGTTACTGAAAGGCAACACACGTGAGTATCCATGGGACCTGATAACATCCCTGTCTGGATCCTCCATGAACTCAGACATGTTCTCCCAGCTCCATTACACACTGTAGTCACACCAAGTCATGGCACCATCCACACCCCATCCCCATAGAAGATGGCCAATGTCATCACTCTACACAGACTTGAATGAGGAGTACAGGATTATGAAATTAACTAGCCCTCATTGGGGGCAATATGATCCTTCAGGACCAGCAGTGCAATGCAAGCAGATACAGTGCTGATACATTACAGGGGTATGGTGTGGTTGTGAGTGGTGGCTACTGATATTCAATATAGCTGTGCAGGTTCTCTACATACTGTTGCCAAATGTATGAGGTCCTGTGATGTGTCTCCCTTTTTATGTCTTCCAGGTGCAATGTTGCATCAGCAAAGGTCAACTTGCTCAGCGGCTGAGAGAAATATAATCATAGATGCCATACTACAGAACCATGCTATAATGTTTGGCTGGAGCCAGCAACATCTGCAGGAGAGGACCAGCCTGTGGGATAACCTTGCCCACAGGGTAAACAATGTTGGCCTGCACACATGTACATATGAGCAGGTCCAGCATCGTGAAAGTGACCTCATACGCCATGCCTGCCAAAGGGCTGCAGCAGTGGCCAGGGACTGCACAGCCACAGGTGTGGGCCTGGCATTACAGCCTCACTGACACCCACCGGGAGCTCCTCAGGTACCTTGGGGCACCCATCCCAGTTCAACATCAGAGGACAGACCCCCCCACACATACTGGCGGTGGGTGGCACCCAGACAATGGACAAGGAGTGTGCAGGTAAGGCCCCAGTGTAGATTACTAGACTAGTGTAGCAGACATACTTGTAACTGTAGAGTATCTACTTGCATGTGTCAGGTCAGATTGCAGTCGTGGATGGGGTTTTCTAATGCACAGATGTGCGCATATATGGTGAAGGACATCAAATTGTGTCGTATTGGGGGTTGTACTGTAAATGTGCAGAGATGCTGCATCCATCCTTTACCAATGCCACATGTGGGTCTGCTGACAATATTTCCCTCCTACAGCTACCTAGGTCCCGCCAGTCTGCATGTGGGGTGGCAGCCTGCAGCTGGTAAGTATGCAATTGTTCTGTTGTGGTTTGCCAATACCACAGGCATGTGAAGGCCATGCAGAGTACCATGACAACATCTGTCACTTATACCTATAGTGCTTTATGTGCATGTTCACTTGTGTTGGGGTTAATTGCATTGCATCACAGTGGTCACCACAGAGGCCTGTCTGATGAGAATGTAACATCCCTGTAGCATACCTCATGACCTGTCAGTGCAAGACTTTTGGACAGAGACCAACAAAATAAGGAGACAAACGGCCTAAGGTAGGGACATGTGTGAAACATTACTGTCATATAGTGGATATAAACAGTGTACACACCCCTGTTAATGCCAGGTGTTTGTGATATATATACAAATTGGGACCACAATATGTCAGTCCACACCTTTTCCAAACTGTAATGTGACCTATGACATGAACAATTCACCTGTAAAACCAATCAATCTGTTGGACACCAAATATAGAGTATAGAAACCGGACAATAAGCTGGACGCATATGTGGGCACACCATTCAAATAATATCTTATTGCAGCAGCTTGTGATTTACTGACAGCATACAGTCTGCTTGGGTACACACCAGCCATCAAGTAAAGGCACTCTGAGTAACACCAAATAACAGTCTGCTGTCCAAGTGGGATAATCATGACATTTGCTCACTTGCCTGCAACAGCAACAGCCATGGCTTGCAGACAGCTTACAAAACAGCAAAGGGATCTCTTATTTGAAAGGTATCAGTCAAGAGTAGGGTCCAGCAACATTACCACAACATTGCATACACCATGGAACACAGTGGAGACAGTTGTCAAAAGATGGATTGAATATGGGACAACAGTGCTGTTGAAAGGAACCTGACATCCCTCCAAAACTGGTGACAAGACATGTCAAGACCTGGTCGGGGAGGCTGCCAGGAGACATACAGCAACACTGAGGGAGTTGCAGGAATCTCTTGCTAGTACTGGTGTTGTATACTACCTGTGGGATCACTCGCCCATATTCTGCATATGTCTGGACTATGGCATAGGGTCAGAAGATGGAAGCATTTCCCCACACCAAAAAACATCCAGGGGTGGATACAAATTGCAATACAGTACATCACATCTCCCAAAGGCATGTGTGAAAATATGTTATGGTGTAATGAGACTATGAATTGACCTCACAGCCACAATAATAAAAGGTATGTGTGAAGACTACGATCCCCATGGTGAATCACACTGGTGGCAGTGGCCCGCTGTGTGGATGCCATTCCAAAGCCAGAGCAGGGCCTGTAGTCATGATGGTGGGATTTCTTAACATTTCCAAATAATACCCACATCTGCCCAAAATCCATCAGGTGTCTGCAAGAATGCTGAGGATGGGGAGGTGAGTCAGCCTTCAACATGACAAAGACTCAAAGCATACATCCAAAGCTACCTAAGTATGGCTGCACCTGAACACTCTCATGGTTATGGATTGGCCCAGCCAGGGCCTAGACCTATATCAGATAGAAAAACACCAGTGTGACCTGATGAGGGCTGTGCACATGAGCCACCCTTGCAATCTGACAGATGTGGGTGACCTTAGCTTGGAAGAGTGGCCAAATAATGCCAAGTCAAGATGTGCCATGCTGATAGAACCTTCACAAGAAGAGTGAATGTTGTAAGTCACTTAGCAAGTGCTTCAACAAAGTATCATTTTAAGGATGTGCACACTTATGCAATCACCATATTGTAAATATTGCAATCATTATATTTTACACGTAACACATGTGTTTGTGTATCGATTAGATTGCACAGGTCATATGTCACATGAACGGTGGGTAACATATTTGAATGCATTATTGTGGTCTCATCTTGTATATTACAAGAACATGGCATGTTAACAAGGTTGTGTACACTTATCACAAACACTGTAAGCTTAGAATGTTAGTGGTGTAACAGGAATTGTGTGACCATACATTGACTGTGGTTTGGAGGTCTGACACTCAAATGTATGTCATTAATCAGTGATGTCACTCCTCAGATCATCCCAGAGAAACACAGGGGTTATGAGAAATAGAGCAAACATATGAGCCAGACATCTACACATCCTGCGAAGATCTGTACAGTTGTGAGGTATGTTCTGTAGTACTTGCTACTGTGCTATGCAGGTGAACAGCAATTATGTGTACATGGATGCAGTCTGTGCTGGGGAATGGCCATCACATACTAACACTAATCACACATCCCAGAGGTCTATATTGTTATTTACATTTAGTAAAACTAACTGCAATGCATGATGTTGAGGGCCGTGTGTCATGCATGTCAACACTTGGGTAATGTGTGGTCTGTGTAACAGATTTGTGCTACCTCACCTGTGTGTGTGTGTGTGTGTGTGTGTGTGTGTGTGTGTGTGTGTGTGTGTGTGTGTGTGTGTGTGTGCGTGTGTGTGTGTGTGTGTGTGTGTGTGTGTGTGTGTGTGTATATACCAGCCAACGTCAAGGTGCGGGTATTAATGTACATATGTTGTCTTCCCCTCACAGGTGGCAATGAGGTTTGGGGTCCCCCTTTTGGAAACTGATGTCATTATCTTTGCAGACTCTGACAATGATGATAGGAATAGTGAGGTACAGATGGGGTTGTCAGGGGCTGAATCTGTGCCATTGGTTGGCATCCCACTCTTGTCTACACCATCCCCGCACACAGTGACAATGCCCACACATACCACATCACCAGTGGGCACAGATGATGGACAGTTGGCAGGTAGTGGCATTGAACAGACTAGTGTGGTGACTATTTAAGAAACATTCTTTAGAGTTGATGGAAAAATTATAGAAGTTAATGATGTAAAAATGTGTGCATTGATAGTAGAGACAGAGAAATTGAACAAAGATATTCAAGAAGATTTGTTTCCACAATATAAGTTGTATGTTAAACAAATGGAAGGTATTGAAAATAAATCTGACAAGCTTTTTAAAAAAAAGTGTAAAAAGATAGAAAGAGACTTAGCAGAATATAATGGTAAGAAAGCTTACCCATTAGTAGACATACAGGAAGGAAAAAAATATAGTGGCCGGTTAAGAGAGGACATAATAGTAAAAAATGGAACCAGTCCCCCTATACAGTTAACAACAGGCAACAGTTTAAACAAACTACATATAGGAAGAATTTTTTTAAGGAATCAGTGGGGGGAAAGAGAAATAGGAGACAATATAGAGGGAGAGAGGTCTCAACAACAGTGGAGAAGTAGGAACAGAGAACATTGGTAAAGATGAACCACCCTGATGTTTTAGATGAGATACACCAAGAATCTATAGTTAACACTTATAAAGGATACCATATTTATAATTATACTGATACTGTGCTCACTAAAGAGCACTTTTTCCTTTTTATGAAAAGTTTAAAATATGTTCCAACAAGAAAGAAGAATTATACTGATTTTTTTTAGAGTTAAAAATATTTATGAGGAAACTCAATTTAGCTTATATTTTTCAGAACCAAAATACAAATGGAAGAAAGGAAAAGGAAGTCAAGATGAGAAGTACCTTTAACCCACCATTAGAACCTACTTTAAGTGTACTAGAAAAAGCTAATACAGATGATATATACGCACTGAAAAGTAAGGAAGACAGACAGAGAAAGTCATATAATTTGACCAAAAAAGAACAAGAATTATTAGAACAGATGAGAAATGGTCATTCTATCAGAGTCATGCAGCTAGATAAGGGAGGGGGGACAGTGTTATATGGGGCATTGCAAATTCTCAGAAAATATTTGAGATGCTTTATGACACAGAAACTTATTCTAATGCCTCCCTTAATGAAATAAATATAGCATACTGCCGCATTGACTATTATTTGGAAGAATATTTGATAGATGAAAGAATTTCACCAGAGATTTATAATTTTTTGAAAGTTAGACATCCAGTGACAGCCACTATTTTTGGGAGTCCCAAAACTCATAAAGGTTTGGAACATCTTAAGTATAGGCCCATAGTGGCAGGACAAGGTTCTAAAACCTACCCTTTTGGGGTGGTAATAGACAAGTGGCTTAAACTTGTTTACAACAAGGTGGACCACCTTTTGAAAGATTCTTGGGACTTCCAGGATATTATGTCTGAGGAAGCGTAGTGTTAACTACGTGAAAGCGCTAACCCTTGATTAAAGAAGATTTTTGAAAAGAAAAGAAGACTTTTTGGTTCTTGTAACAGAGGTATCAGTTTCCAGTGGTGTCACCTTCTTCATTTGCTTGTTCTCTTCGTACTTTATTGTGTGGAAGGTGCTTTGTATATCAGCTGCAGTTTGATTTCCTTGATAGGCTAAAAAATAATCTCTGGGAAGAAAACATTTCCTTTCTTACGGTGGATATAGTGGACTTATATAAATCCATTCCAAAAAGTAAAGGGATAGAGTTCTTTTTAGAAAGTATGAAAAAACATACAGACTTTTCTGATGATAAAATAAGTTTGATTTCTGAATTTATGGAACTTGTATTAGATTATAATTAAATTTACTATGAGGGAGAATATTTTAAACAGAATAAGGGTGTAGCGATGGGGGCATCATGTGCCCCCATTTATGCTAATATGGTGCTTTTAGAATGGGAAGAAACTACAATTTTCCCTAGTGAGTGGTTTAGATATATTAAGATGTACATGTGTTTTTTGGATGATGTATTCATTTTGTGGACAGGAACGGAAGAAAATAAGAGAGAATTTGTGGAATTAATGAATAATTAATCTAGTTTTTTGAAATTCACATACACCAGCAGTGTAGAAAGCATTAACTATTTGGATACATTTATACAAAAAAAATCAGTAAAGGATTTAAGTCAAATGTTTATAGAAAACCCACATTTAGTAATTCCTATTTTAGTATACTAGTAATCACCCCACCATCAAAAAAAATAATATAGTCAAAGGTCAACTAGTTAGAATTGCCTGTATGACTTTTGATGAATGAGACATAGATAGACAGTTACAAAAAGTATCACAACTATTTTACAAAAGAGGGTATCCAGCTAACATAGTGGAGAAAAATGTAGAGCATGTTAAAAGTGAGTGGGGTAAAAAATTGAAACCACTGTTAGGTGATGTACTACAGGAAAAAGAAAATTTGGAAGAGGAGAAATAATTTCATAGGGCTATGGTTATTCCTTTTTTGTGGACAAGTTAAACAAGTGAAAAAGATTTTTGAGAACAATTGTTCCATTAAAAATAACCCTAGAATATTTTCAGTTGTTGGGAAGGAACCCACTTTTGTATATAATACTGGGCTCAATTTAAAAGGGGCATTTGAACTTACTAACAAAAGTCAGGTAGTGGGTAATAGTGCTACAACAAGATGTGGTGCTTGCGCACAATGCAAGTTCCTGCAAGCTAAGAATATGGTAACCCTGCAAAACATTTTGAAGTCTAAGGTTTTCTTTGAAAAAGGAAATTGTCAAACATCAGGGGTGATGTATCTGGCAGCTTGTAAAACCTGTCCAGCTTACTACATAGGCAAGACAGAAAGGCATCTTAGGGACAGAATATGCGAGCACTAGTACCAGATTGCTACGAGAAATATAACTAATGCCCTATATAAACATTTATTAGTATGTGCAAATTTTGTTCAGTTTTTATTTGATATTGTGGAGTGAGTAAGACCAAATCCTAGAGGGGGAGATTACAGAAATTATATAAAGGAAAGGGAAATTAAGTGGCAAATAAAACTAGCTGTGACCCATGCACCAGGTTTTAATGAATTGGTATCCTTAAACCAAATATTAGTGAGGAAAGCTACCTCATAAGTACTGTGTATCTTAGAGTATGTGTGTGTGTGTGGGGGGGGGGGTTCAACTACACAGTATGTGTGTCAATGGATAAAATGTGGTTGATTTTATATCTTAAACAATTTTTAAGTGTATACTTGATGAATGTCTTGGAATTTGAAAAGTTATTTTTTATAAACAATGTTTGTTAAAATCTTCTTGTGTTAAAAGGTGTTTGTAGTGCACTTCATTTGAGCATTAAGGTAGTTGTATGTAGGGATAGTGAATCACAAAGTACAATGGATTAGCAAGGAGGAAGTAAGGATAGCTATGAAGAGAATGAAGAATGGAAAGGCTGTTGGCCCAGATGACATACCTGTGGAAGCATGGAGGTGTTTAGGTGAAATGGCAGTGGAGTTTTTAACCAGATTGTTTAATGAAATCTTGGAAAGTGAGAGGATGCCTGAGGAATGGAGAAAAAGTGTTTTGGTACTGAGTTTTAAGAATAAGGGTGATGTGCAGAGCTGTAGTAACTACAGAGGGATTAAATTGATCAGTCACAGCATGAAGTTATGGGAAAGAGTAGTGGAAGCAAGCAGACACAGCACCTCTGCACAGCCCATCTTTCTTGGTATCTTGGATACCCCTCCAAACACACACATGATGTCAACCATATGGCCCAGCCTAGGCCTCTGGCAAACCCACACCACACCCTGTGCATATGATGATACCTGTGCCACATCCCTGTCATCCATACCATTGATGCAGGGACATGCTAATATGGGTCTGATGCACAGGGTGAATATAGTACAGTGTAGCTATGTAATACTATGTAAGGTGCTGTCTGCTTGCATTTGTTATGGGTACACATAAAGGTGTATGTACCTTATTAGCCAGGATGCATTATCGCTGTTAGTACCATTGACTGAATGTAGTCTGACATGCTGTATTCTGTTTGTGTTCCAGGTGTCTGTGTGTCTGTAGGCTGTGGCCTTGCAGACATTCCCAAGAAGGAGCATGGCAGACTGGGAATACACTGACCATGTCATAGGCAAGGTACAGCATTTTATGAACATGTACCAGGTGTGTATGCATGCAACAGTGTGTGATGGACACTGTTATCAGACACTGTGACCTTGCATACATACCCCTTGTCACAGACGGGTAGCCTTCAAACATGTCAGCTCACTGTTGTGTACTACCACAGGCTCATACATACAGAACAGGTTACTGCAGTACTGTCAGCAGGTCCCTCACAAGTGTAGCCATTACATTAACTGCAACAGATTCACCTGTCAACACCTGTTGGCCCTACCATTTCTTTACCATACACTCAACCCTGATGCAGTTGATGAGGGCATGCATGATACTGTGTATGACAGGTCTGTCGTATGTATTCCTGAGTCCACAAGGTGGAACAGGGAGATAAAGTGGCATATCCATTTTATACACACAGTAAGGACTGACACACATGATGTGCACACAGTAACATAAACACAGATGGCAATACACAGATTACTAAACCTACACTTTCACCATTATGTACTATACTACTACATACACATGACATGCCCCACATAGATTATGTGCATGGGACATAACACACTACCTCTTACAACACGTAATGTTCTGAATGCCTTCATGGATGGTGAGATAACCCACCAGACATAGGATGTGGAGTCATGTATTGCTCCTGCAAGCCTGGACAAGTGATAGTGTAGCAGACATTGTATCAGCATGCTGTTTCAGTCAGGTATGATGCATGATGCTGACATGTGTGTCACTACCCTCACTGTGGCTAGTTTGGCAACAATATCACATACATGGGCATTATTAAGGGACACAGACCACATATAGCTTGCCAAAAAAAAAAAAGGTCTAAGCTTGATTCCTGCCTTTCCTGTAACTAGTCTAGTCCAGATACAGCTTTGAGCTTTAAGCTTCTGAGCGGTACCAGAAAGTCTGCTCTTCAGCTGTTCCCTTAGAGCTGCTAGCTCTCTTCTCTCCTGCACTTTTACTAGCTTATTAGTCTAACACTTTACCAGACTTCTTGTAGCAATTATTGTAGCACACAAAAGTGCTACCAGCACTAAATGTTCTACAAGGAAACAGCTCCAGTACGTACTATTAATGCCCACCCCTTCCAGGCATGTCTAAAGGTCAGTTCCTTGTGGTTTCTCCTATTAACCTGGTGAACTTGGGCATCAGGAGGCAATGTAGCAACTGCCTCATGTACACTGACAACCCTCTCCTTTTACCTCCCAACACTCAGACTTGCAAGAGATGCACTTATATATCCAAATTGGAAGCCAAGCACTCTCCAGCCAAGCCTGGAATAGATGGTCAAGAGGAGAAGGTCAACACTTGCACCACACCACATGGAACACATAGCTCTCCAAAACACACATCAGCACTGCCTTCACATAAAAACACAAACCACATACCTTTGCCAAAGCTCTAATTAAACATCTTCCCAAACAGCAGAGGCCTGCAAGGCAGACATGCACTCGAACACCACAACACAACACCAATCATGAGACACATAACTCTCCCAAACAGTGTGCCATTCAACCAAAGCCCCTACAGCAAAACAGCATGCCCAACACACTAGTCATAGGTGACTTGATAATGAGGCACACTGATGTCCCACTCACTAGGTTGAATAAGCAGAAAGTAACAGTCAGCTGCCTGTCAGGTGCCAGGATCCACCACATAACACACGCACTCAGGTCCCTCAATAACAGGTACAAATATGACTCTGTCATTGTACATGTGGGTGTGAATGACCTGAGATGTACCTCCCTGGACTACAAGAAAAGAGTCATGGAGTAGCTGTCGGATTACGTAACCCAGGCGGGTATGACCCTAGCCCTAAGCAGAATCCTACCATCAACCAGAATGATACCACAGTGCAAGCAGAAAATTATTGATTTCAACAATTGGCTAAGTTTCTGGTGTCATTCCAAGGGTATCCAGTGTCTGCCTGGGATGACATGATTGACAGACCTCAATGCTTTGCCAGAGATAGCCTGCATCTGTCACCCCTGGGGTTTTGGATACTGGCCAAGGCTCTTGCCGCCCCTATAGTGCCTTTTTAGGTGGTGTTCCAAAGAACAAATTGCCACCATCACAGCTACAAACAAATGCAATCTGGGGGTCATGCTGCTCAATGCTAGAAGTGTAAGTCTCAAAATGCACTCGCTCGAAGCACCCCTTAAAATGGAGAACATTGACATTTGTGCTGTAACAGAGACCAGGTTCAAAGCAGCAGAAAGCACCTCTGCACTACCAGGCTATAAATCATTCCACACCTTTTGGCCCAAGAACTTGGACTGAAGCTCCAAAGGCAGTGGTGTTTCCATATTCATAAAGGATGCACACACCTCCAGACTGGTAGCCCAATATAATGCATCAGAGATACTTCAGGTGCAGCTAACACTGGGTAAGACAGCGATTCAGGTCATAGCCTACTATAGGTCCCCAACCATGTCCCAAGACTCACACTCCATGTTCCTAAGCACCCTGGAGAATATTAGGGTCCAACCTAACACTGTCATATTGGGCGACTTCAACTACCCCTCCATTAACAGGGAAAACTGCTCATGTAGCAATACACTTGTCCAATGTTTCCTGGGATTCATTAATTCCAATGTCCAGGACCAGCTCGTTCATACCCAACCAGAGGTAGCAATATCCTTGACCTGGTCATTACTAATATGGGTGACCGTTGCTATACACCAATAGTCAACTCCTCCCTGGTTAGATCTGACCGCAAACTACTCAACTTGGAAATCCACATCTCTCCCACTCCCCTGCAAAGGTAATCACCATGAAAAACTTCTCCAAAGCTAACCTTGGGCTCCTAAAAACAGAGATGGCTAACTTCACGGAACCCATGCAAATGGAGAATAGTTGCATGACCACCGAATCATACACCAATTTACTGTACGCACACATACACAAATGCATGGATCTTGCCATACCCAATAGAACCAAGATGCTCTTCTCCAAAAAAAGGAAGCCAACCTGGTAGTCGCCTGCCATAAACAAACTCCACAACAGAAAAAAGAAACTGATGTGGAATAAGGTGAAGTCCCTTGACTGGAAAAACTCCCTTATCAACCTCAACAAAAAGTTGAGATCCCTCATCAAATCCTCTAAAGCTAGCTATGAAAACAGAATTGCAGCAGATAGTAAAGACAACCACAAGGCCTTCTATAGTTATGTAAAGAATCTCCACGGCAATACCCAGATTTGCTCTGAGCTTCTGCACAATGGTACTGCCTATATTGAGCTAACAGATATTGCCAATATACTGGCTGACAGATTCAGTGCCAACTTTACCCCCCCCCCCAAAGGACCAATCACAATAACCATGAAAACAAACACAGCAGATCAGCAAGAGATGTTCAATGTCACTCCATGAACAAACCGCACAAATAAAAACAAGAAACCTTGTGGTCCTTGCTTTTTTAACTTCTTCTATCAACCTTTTTAACAGATCATCAGGGCAGCCTCTTTCTCGAAACATGTTTGCAATAAATAAACATTCTGTTTGAAAATCTGTCTCAACTGAGGTCATCCTACTAGCTCTTACTAGCTGGCCCTTAACAATTGCTTTCTTTTGATAAGGGGGATGGGAACTGGAATAGTGCAAATAAGTATTAGAAAAAGTCTCCTTCCTGTGTATTTTGGATTTCAACCCGATTTGTTTTCTGTATGCACACATCTAGAAAACTAAGTTCGGAACGATCTATTTTGTAAGTAAACTTTAAAAAATCAGTAGTACTTGAAACATATTCATAAAACTCAAGACATTGGTCAGCAGTACTATTCCAAAAAAGACAAGTGTCGTCCAAGAAACGACCATAATAATTTCAGTAGGATTTAAAATGGGAATTAAACACAAATTTATTTTCCCAACTAAGTAATATAATGTTAGCATATATAGGGGAACAATGTGAACCCATTGCTACACCATTTAATTGTCTATAGTATTCACCCTGAAAGTATATAAAATTATTTTCCAAAATTAAATCCATAAGATTCAAGCAGGTACGAAACTTGTTAAAGGAAATGGAATTTTTGCTCTGCAAAAATTATTCAAACCATAAAAGACCTGTTTCATGAGGAATACAGGTAAATAAGTCCACCACATCCAAAGAAATAAAAAATGGGGTAGTTGTTTGTTGTGTGACATCAGTGTGTTTCAAAAAATCCCAAGAATCTTTTAAAATGTTAGGATGTTCCATTACCAATGACTTCAAATGGAAGTCAATGTAATGTAATGTCACCAAATTAGCAGCAGACAGCCTCCCAAGTGAATACCTACAAATCACAGCTGATGCTCTGGCCTACCCAGTATCCATCTTAATTAACTGATCTCTGTATGAAAGTTACGTTCCCACACTGTGGAAGGTATCACATATAATTCCCCTCCACAAAGGCGGACCCTCCACAGAACTAACCAGTTACCGCATCATAGCTATTCTCTCTCCACTCTCCAAAATACTAGAGAGTTGCATGCACTCTCAGGTCTCAGACTACCTCCTTACTAACATCCTCCTTTCCAGTACTCAGCATGGTTTCCAACCAAACCATAGCACCACCACTGCCTTACTCTCCTTTACTAGCACTATCCTTCAGCATAAAAACAATGGCTATCTCTCCTCTGCTACTTTCCTAGACCTATCTAAAGCATTTGACATGGTCCCACACAAACAACTTATCTCTGTCCTCAATAACCTATCCTTCTCACAATCGGTCACCAACTGGTTTCAGAGTTACCTGTCTGACCGCCAACAATCTGTTGTATGGCAGAATGACATATCTCCCCAACTACCTGTCTCCATAGGGGTTCCCCAAGGATCCATCCTTGGACCCCTACTCTTCTCTGTTTACACCAATAATCTAGCCTCTGCCACCAAACATGGCACACTCATACAATACACAGATGACTCGACCATCATCTGCTCAGCCCAGTCCCTACCAAAACTTCAAAAAGTCATACAGGAAGCCTTTTCCTCTGTTGAAACATGGTTATCTGATGCCCGATTAATACTTAACCCAAGCAAAACTAAACTACTCATCTTCCAACCCACCAAACATACTCAAAGCAACTCTCACTTTAACATCACGGCAAAAGACAACACCACTATATACCCAACTGAACACACCAAATTGCTAGGAGTGGAAATAGACAATAAACTAAAATTTGACATTCACATATCCATGACTATAAAAAAAGTCCACAAAAAACTAGGAGCGTTATACAGAAATAAGCAATTTCTCACCAAAGCAGCAAAGATTTCAATAGCAAATTCCCACCTTATCTCCACCCTACTTTATGCCTCTCCAATATATACCAACCTAAGGCAATGTGATCTAAACAAGCTAGAGACCTGCTACAACAAAATCGCCAAATTCGCCACAGGGGCTTCCTACCATAGTCACCACTGTCTCTCACTTGCTGATCTGGGCTGGCTTGAACTCCCTCACCTCCTTCAGTGGTATCAACTCTCACTCACCCACAAACTAGTAAACCATCCACTAAATGTCCCATCCCTCCAGAATCTACTCCAACCCTATCGCACCACCAGACCACTAAGATCCAGCAGCAAAAATCACTTGCAGATCACTAAAGCCAATAACTCTGCTGGTGAAGCACTATTCTCTTGCACCATAGCCAAATTATGGAACTCACTCCCACCCACAATTACCTCCATACCATCATGCACCCACTTCAAAGCTTTACTAAAAGCGCAACTAAAAACATGCTGGCTATGCCCTTGCAACTCCCACTCTAATATCATCCACCCCATCCAACCACTACCTTTCTTTCCACTCCACTAACTACCTTGATTATAGCAAGCTCAGATGCTCATAAGCCAGTACTTATTATACAGCACAAACTTCTTCTTGTAACATTTGTTAACGTCTGGTATGCACTTCACAGATAAAGATTCTAGTTGTCTACTGATGTACTATGTTCTTCCTCTGTAAATATCTTGTAAGTAATTGCTATGTAAATTGTTATTCACTATGTAATCCAATGTATATACTGTCTGTTTATTTTAACTGTGGAGCTTTTCTCCCCGGGCCTCCGCTGAAAATCGACCTACGTCCAGTCGGACTCTCCTGGTCAACAAATTTAAATAAATAAATAAATAAAATAAATAAATTTAGCTAAGGGTGCTGTCAAAGAGCCCTCTGCTGTAACAATAGGTCCAAGAGGTGGGTCCAAATGGTTCTTGTGGACCTTGGGTATACCAAAAACACAAGGAATTTTTGTATTTTCAACATACAAATACATATAAGTTTCTAAGTCAATAAGCCCCTCAAAAAGTAAGTCATTTAAACATATTGAAACTTTCCTTTTCGCAATGTTGAACTCATTCAAGGACACTCTTTCATATGTGTTTTCATCATTCAACATATTGAACATTTTAACTTCATAATCTATTTGGTCCAACAGAACCACCCCTCCTCCTTTGTCTGGCTTCATGATTCTGACATTCTTATCTGTTTTACAAGATTGAAGGATGTTGAATTCATCCTTTGTAAGATTGGGGGGTACTTTATTATATTTGAGCTCATCTCTAAGGCGCTTCTCTAAAACATTTCCAAAGTTTTTAATCTGTGGGTGTAACGGTGGGTTGAATGTACTCTTTTTCTTTAAAGTACTGATACTCTCTCTTTTGTCTAAACCATTAAAAAGTATCTCAAAATTCTTTTGTCTCACAAACATTTTAACATCCACCAATAAATCTACCATGTTGGCTTTGACCCTAGAAATATAGGTGAATACTTTAGAAAACAAGTTGAAATGTGTCTTGGTGACAGTAATGTTAGTGTAATTGAATATTTTGAAACCTTTATAGTTATGTACACAATCATTAATAATTATGTCTTCTACAGTTTTTATTTCCACTGTCTGTTCCTTCGCTTTTGGTAAAAATTCCGATTGTTGTAGTTTATAGGTTCCTTCTTTTTCAACCTTTCCGATCTCCTGGGAGAGGGATAGTCTAAAGAGTCAATTTCAGTATAAAATTCACCTTGGTCATTGCACATATCATGGTTATCAAATACCTCATTGTGTGCCACATTTTCATAATTGGAATATTTATTATTATTACCTCCCACTGTTTTTGGTAAAGGATATTGTATATTGTTACCATATTCGAACATATCTCTGTCGATTTTCTTGACTTTTCTTTCATAAACTTTCATACATTTTGACTCAACATCCTTCAACATCTCATGATATTTAATTTTCTCAGTTTCAATATCAAATAATAAATCATTCACTATTTTCTGATTTATTTCGTCTATTGTCACATATAACTTCTCCATTTCTAATTCATTATTCGCAATAATAGCTCGCATAATGTCTAAATCGCATCTATCAAATGCAGTAATCAAATCTTTATGAAACTGTGAACCTTCCCTGACATTATTGGGATATTTACAGACTCAAAGCCCCTTAGGGACTATGTTAGAATGAATACAATGTTTCAAGTATATATTGTCCATTTCCATTGATTTGTATTTAAAAAATAAACTGTTCATTTTAGACACGATTTCAGCATAGGAATTGTGCTTATTGTTAGCCTGCAGCCTAATCAGCTCTTTAAAATCAAATTTAAACTCAAGCAGCTCTTTAAATTGAATGTCAGCACCTTTGTTATTAGCTGTAGTAGCAGCTGGTGGAAAAATAGCTGTTTGTTTAGATTGCAACCTAGCGACTCCACTGGTGGTTGCTGTTGCGTTTCCAGAAGAAAAAAGATTAGGAAACCCATCCAAACTGTTCCTGGAGCCATGACTAGTCTCTTGTCTCACATTGGATCCATTATTTAAGCCAGTTACAGTCCCTTCCTTCGAAGCTGGATGTCTTGCTATTTTCTGGTTGCACGGAATAAGAGAACAGGTGGAAAGTTGCATTAATGATTGGCTAAGTGGCGGCAACCAACTTGGAAAGCTGCCCAATCAATTTACGAAGTTCACCCACTTCGTTGGACTTCCTGGAGTTATCGCAGTCATTAACAATATGACTGCTGGAACTTGCTGAAAGATCCACGACCACAAGCAAAAACTAATAAATAAAAAATAAGTGGTCGATATGCCCAAACTCACACTAATAACCATGAAAACAGGCACAGCAGATCAGCAAGATCTTTTTTCTTATGATTCCTATGCTGAAATGGTGTATAAAATGAACAGTTTATTTTTTAAATACAAATCAATGGAAATGGACAATATATACTTGAAACAATGTATTCTTTCTAACATAGAACACACAAAGGAAGAAAAAAAACACACTGAAAACCAAATTTAAAAGTTAAGGTGAGCGCTTTCGTTTACTGCATTAAGTAAACTTCATCAGACAATACAAGTAACAAATGTGCTCATATTTAAATATAAAAAAGTTAATTAGAATGACATAATTTCCTTTTAAAAAACAAGCCTCCTATTAAAGAACCAAGCCTCCAAAAAAAATTATAAACCTGTTTTGAACCTATCCAAATGATACATTCAATAAACAAGGTACAAATAATGAACATAAACATGTACATGTATGTGTAACTCTATACATGGATATCATCTCAATAAAGCCTTCAGTTTTAAAATACTTTTAATAGATACGGAGTCATTTAAACCAGGGGTAGAAAGGGCATTTAATCTAAGTTGACAAATTAATTCCCTTTCTTCAATTTTCAAATCCATGGGTCCCCCTCTCACATTCTCATAGCTTTTTTCAATACCTAAAAATCAAAATTCGTGTTCAGGGAAAATATTAATATGTCTGGCTAATGCATTGTTTAAGTTCAGTTTATTAACCGCATAAATGTGCTCATAAATCCTATTCTTAAATGGCCTCCCAGTCTTGCCTACATAGAAAGCTGGGCATTTTGAGCACATAGCCAAATAAACTAAACCCTTTGTGTTACAATTAAATTTGTCCTTGATGTCATAGGTCTTCCCTCTAGTAATGAATTTACTACCAACTTGTATATATTGACACCAACGACAAGCCTGGCATTTGTACATGCCCCGATGGGGTTCGTGGCATCTTATATAAGTCCCCTCAATCATGTTTTTCAAGTTCAGACCCTTTCTAAATACTATTTCAGGACCATCGCCTACCTGCTGTCTGATATTGGCATCATCAAATAAAAAACACCAATTCTTAGTCAAAATAGATCTTAAAAGGTGGGCGTCAGTAGAAAAGGTAGTGATAAAACTCAAAAATACTTTGTTCTTATCAAAAAGTTTTTTAGCTACTGTTAGATCTCCTATTCTTTCCTCATCAATCCTATTAAAAGTTTCCTCAATGGGAATGCAAATAGTTTCATGGATAGTATTCACTTGGGGTCTAACACAATGAATTTCGTTTCTCAACAAAGGTGTAAAAGGCACATTGAGTCTTTTTACAGACACTTCGCAAATCAGGTTGTTCACTAGTTTATTTGGGTAACCCCGTTTCAGGAACAAGTTTCTCAAAAAGAGACATTCCTCATTGAAGTCAGACTCAAGGGACACCATCCTTGCAGCTCGCACAAGTTGTCCCTTGACAACTCCCTTCTTCTGAAAATAGGGGTGGCAGCTTGAAAAATGTAGAAAGGAATTGGAGTATGTTGATTTACTAAATATTTTGGAATTAAAGGTATAGGTTTCACGGTTCTTACTCAGATCTACATCTAAAAAGGAAATCCTATCAGTACTAAACTCCCATGTAAATTCCAGAAAATCAGTAAAGCTGCCTATATGTTTAACAAAAGCCTCAGCTGATGTTAAGTTTCCACGCCATAGGATAAATATGTCATCAAGGTAACGGGTGTACCATACTGCTCTTTCTCGAAACATGTTATCCACAAAGAGATAGTTTGTCTCCCAAAAAGCCATCACAGTGTTAGCGAATGTAGCTCCACAAGGGGAGCCCATAGCTACACCGGTTCTTTGCAAAAATAGTTCATTATTGAACATGAAGAAATTATAGTTTAGTACCAATTCCAAAAGGTATATAACTAAATCAATACATGTACCATCTATGTGTTTCTTCAACATGAAGTCCCTGACCCATTCACACCTGAGGTCTTGTGGGATAACAGTATATAAATCCCGCACATCCATGGTAAGAAAATTCAAGTCTTCTGAAAATGGAAAACTATTCATTGATGTTAAGAAGGCCCATGAATCTTTATAGATTTGCATTTCATCTTTTAGGACTAACTTCAATTTCATGTTAACAAATTTGGCACATCCATATGTAATAGACTGCCTTCCGTCAATAATCGGACGGAAGGGAGGGTTGCCAAGATTCTTATGAATTTTCGGTAAACCAAAAATCATAGGAGTTAGGGGGTGTTCCATTAATAAAAAATGGTATAAATCCAGATCAATTCGGCCTTCAATGAACAAGTCATTAATGAATCCTTTTAGGCGTTGATACGCTCCATTCATTTCATTAAGAGAAATCTTAATGTAAAAACCAGATGCCAATAAGGAAGAAATTTCGTTGTCATAATGTTCCTTGTCCATAAAGACCAGAACCCCTCCTTTGTCGGGTTTCATAACCCGAATATTGGCAAATTTTAGACCTGCCACTATATCCCTTTCAATTTTAGATAAATTTGAAAGATGGTTGCTTCGATGTTTACCTAATACATTCCTAAAATCATTCTCACAAATATTTTCATATAGTGAAATTGTAGGGTGTAAAGGGGGATTGAAGACACTTGATACTCTATGGTCATTAGTCAAACACGAGTTGTTACCAAATAAAACATTTAAATTCAATTTCCTTATGTACACTTTCAAATCTATCAATAATCTAGCTAAATCAATGTGAGACGAGGGGACAAAAGACAAACCTTTGGCTAACACTTCTATTAGAAGTGAATCAGGGCTAAAATCAGAGTAATTGTAAATTTGAAAGTCCCCTGAACTGTTTGTCAAAATATTGACCCGTTTTAAGCTGTTTAATGAGTTAACAAATTCATTATTCAAATCCAAGGGAACTACCTCCTTCTCCTGTTCTTTTTCTTCCAAGCTTGTTTTAGCTGTGGGTGATTCTGTGTTCTCCCCATATCCCCTTTCTGGTTCCTCTGAAAACCCTGGTTAGAGCCATTGTTACTGTTGGTGTTATTAGTTCTATTGTTGGTGGTGTTATTAGTTCTGTTTGCAAGTCTTTCACTTCTCCTAATTGGAGATGAGTGTTCAACAGCCGTATCATTAAGAGAAATGTTACCATTATCAATGCTTTCAGGTATGTTTTCATTAAAAACTACATTACCTGAAAGGTTTGGTTCTACATTTCTATTTAAAGATGGTAGTGGATAAGCTAAACCTTTAAGGTATGCTACAGAATCTCTTTTGAGTTTTCTGATCTTGTTCTCCTTAATTTTGATTAAAGTATTGTCTATACTGGAAAAAATATGCAAAAAATCATATTTATATCTAGTAAAATCTTTGTCATTACGAATAGAAAAATCCAATTCAGCCAGATCAGCTTTCAAAACATTCATTAGTGCAACATAATTCTGAACAAGCAATTGCATGAATTCAACACCATGTCGGTCGAAAAGTTTTAATAAGTCCTTGTGAAACGCTGAAATATTGACAAGGCCAGTGGGAAAACGCCATTGCCTTAAACCCTTAGGTACCTGTTGTCTGTCAATACATTCAGTGAGGTATTGCACCTCAATTTGTAGTTTCTTAAATTTAAACAACGTAGAGTCATACATTTTTAGTCTATTGATTAAGTTATTTTCAATGTCATTGTTGTTCGTGTTGTTCATTGACTCCGGACGAAGCGACCCATTCAACAGTGAAATCGGGTCCTTCAACCAGTCTTCTAAAGACGGTAAAATCGCAGAGTTACTTACTGCAAAATTAACGGTAGCAGAAGTCCTGTTCGCATTACCGCTGTTGGTATTCAGTCTATCAGAATCCACAAATGGCGTACGGACTCCAGGGTGAATAGAAATGCTAGATACTGAAGTTCCTGGGTTCTCTCCACCTCGATCCTTCGATCCTAAGGTGTTGCCATGTCCGCCAACATTCAACGGGTTAGGTGCAATGTTCGTAGAACCCAAAGGAGGGTTTCCGGTAACAGAAGGCAAACCGGAAGCAACTTGGCAAGCCAACGCATCCACGCGTTGGGTTAGAAGCTCGATTAACGCAGTCAGTTTACCAATAGATGGATCACTGTTTTCTGACTGCAAATCCATAGAACTTGTAGAATTGAACAAAATTTGGGATTGTAGTGTAGTAGAATCCTCCATAAAAACGAATAATCCAACCAATGCCAAAAAGCACAGACTTGTAAAAAACACACAAAGGAAGAAAAAAAACACACTGAAAACCAAATTTAAAAGTTAAGGTGAACGCTTTCGTTTACTGCATTAAGTAAACTTCATCAGACAATACAAGTAACAAATGTGCTCATATTTAAATATAAAAAAGTTAATTAGAATGACATAATTTCCTTTTAAAAAACAAGCCTCCTATTAAAGAACCAAGCCTCCAAAAAAAATTATAAACCTGTTTTGAACCAATCCAAATGATACATTCAATAAACAAGGTACAAATAATGAACATAAACATGTACATGTATGTGTAACTCTATACATGGATATCATGTCAATAAAGCCTTCAGTTTTAAAATACTTTTAATAGATACGGAATCATTTAAACCAGGGGTAGAAAGGGTATTTAATCTAATAGACCGTAAGGGGCTTCGAGTGTGTAAATATACCAATAATGTCATGGAAGGTTCACAGTTTCATAAATATTTGATTACTGCATTTGATAGATGCGGTTTAGAATTGTGCGAGCTATTATTGCAAATAATGAATTAGAAATGGAGAAGTTATATGTGACAATAGATGAGAAATCAGAAAATAGTGAATGATTTATTATTTGGTATTGAAACTGAGAAAATTAAATATCATGATATGTTGAAGGATGTTGAGTCAAAATGTATGAAAGTTTATGAAAGAAAGTCATGAATATTAACAGAGATATGTTTGAATATGGTAGTAATACACAATATCCTTTACAAAAACAGTGGGGGGTAATAATAAATATTCCAGTTATGAAAATGTGGCACACAATGAGGTATTTGATAACCGTGATATGTGAATAACCAAGGTGAATTTTATAATGAAATTGACCCTTTAGAATATCCCTCTCCCAGGAGATCGGAAAGGTTGAAAGAGAAGAAACCTATAAACTACAACAATCGGAATTTTTACTAAAAGCGAAGGAACAGACAGTGGAAATAAAAACTGTAGAAGACATAATTATTAATGATTTTGTACATAACTATAAAGGTTTCAAAATATTCAATTACACTAACCTTACTGTCACCAAGACACATTTCAACTTGTTTTCCAAAGGATTCACCTATATTCCTAGGGTCAAAGCCAACATGGTAGATTTATTGGTGGATGTTAAAATGTTTGTGAGACAAAAGAATTCTGAGATACTTTTTAATGGTTTAGACAAAAGAGAGAGTATCAGTACTTTAAAGAAAAAGAGTACATTCAACTCACCGTTACACCCACAGCTAAAACTTTGAAAATGTTTTAGAGAAGCGTCTTAGAGATGAGCTCAAATATAATAAAGTACCCACCAATCATACAAAGGATGAATTCAACATCCTTCAATCTTGTAAAACGGATAAGAATGTCAGAATCATGAAGAAAGACAAAGGAGGAGGGGCGGTTCTGATGAACCAAATAGATTATGAGGTTAAAATGTTCACTATGTTGAATGATGAAAACACATATGAAAGAGTGTCCTTGAATGAGTTCAACATTGCGAAAAGGAAAGTTTCAATATGTTTAAACGACTTACTTCTTGAGGGGCTTATTGACTTAGAAACATATAACTATTTGTATGTTGAAAAACCAAAAATTCCTTGTATTTTTTGGTATACCCAAGGTCCACAAGAACCATTTGGACCCACCTCTTAGACCTATTGTTACAGCGGAGGGCTCTTTGACAGCACCCTTAGCTAAATACATTGACTTCCATTTGAAGTCACTGGTAATGGAACATCCTAACATTTTAAAAGATTCTTGGGATTTTTTGAAACACATTGATGTCATACAACAAACTACCCCATTTTTTTATTTCTTTGGATGTGGTGGACTTATTTACCTGTATTCCTCATGAAACAGGTCTTTATGGTTTGAACAATTTTTGGAGAGCAAAAAATTCCATTTCCTTTAACAAGGTTCGTACCTGCTTGATTCCTGTGGATTTAATTTTGAAAAAAATAATTTTATATACTTTCAGGGTGAGTATTATAGACAATTAAAGGGTGTAGCAATGGGTGCACATTGTGCCCCTATATATGCTAACATTATATTACTTAGTTGGGAAAATAAATTTGTGTTTAATTCCCATTTTAAATCCTACTGGAATTATTATGGTTGTTTCTTGGACATTTGTCTTTTTTGGAATAGTATTGCTGACCAATTTCTTGAGTTTTATAAATATGTTTCAAGTATTACTGATTTTTTAAAGTTTACTTACAAAATAGATAGTTCTGAACTTAGTTTTTTAGATGTGTGCATACAGAAAATAAATCAGGGGTTGAAATCCAAAATACACAGGAAGGAGACCTTTTCTAATAATCACGTGCACTATTCCAGTTCCCATCCCCCTTATCAAAAGAAGACAATTGTCAAGGGCCAGTTAGTAGGATGACCTCAGATGAGATAGATTTTCAAACAGAATGCGAATTTATTGCAAACATGTTTTGAGAAAGAGGTTACCCTGATAATCTGCTAAAAAGGTTGATAGAAGAAGTTAAAAAAGCAAGGACCAGCAGGTTTCTTGTTTTTATTTGTGCGGTTTGTTCTTGGAGTGACATTAAATATCTCTTGTTGATCTGCTGTGCCTGTTTTCATGGTTATTAGTGTGAGTTTGGGCACATCAACCACTTATTTTTAATTTATTAGTTTTTGTTTGTGGTCATGCATCTTTCAGCAAGTTCCAGCAGTCATATTGTTAATAACAACTGAAGAAAAAGAAACGTTCCAAGTACCAAAACACGATAAGGCCACCCAGACCACTGTAGCTCGAGCAGGAACAGAGCAAGGATACTACCTTCCACAAGTAACAGTAAATCCAATGATCCACAACTCGGTCAGAGTAAACACAGGTTTATTACAGTCACATGAATCACAGGTTAAGCGCTTTCATCCACACAAGGCAGACTTCTTCAGAACCAATAAATGCAATTAGCGTAATACATATATATAGCGGAATTGGCGCCAAAAAACAATTAATATACTTAATTAATGTTGTAGTCTTAAAAATTTTATCTTAAAAAGTCTTTAAAAATGTCATACACTCAAAAAACAAATGTAATACTTATTTAAGTGTAATTGGTAACAACTATTATAAGTAATTATGATAAAAATAAAAATATTTCTAATAAATATATACTTTAAATGACATTATTTACCAAAAAATATTTCTAATAAATATGTACTTTAAATGACATTGTTTAACAAAAAATGTATAACTAAAAATATGTAGTAAATCATCCATATCCTAAACTTACATAATAAAATATATATTGTGTATAGTGAGATATAAAACACAAGGGGTCATTGTCAACGGCCCCAAAAGGAACAATTACAATTGTGCATTTAACCCCGATCCAAGAGAAGGAAGGGTTTTATACTAATACTCTCATTTAAACCTGGCCAAGAGGTAGCATCACACAATATCTGCCATGATACATGATATATGGTCTCCAAATTTGATTTTTCTGACTATAGATGTTCAGGAATTGTTTTCGTGCATTCCTAACACTATAGGCCTTGAATATTTTGAAAACAGTTTGAAAAAATATTCCAATCTCACATGGGACAAAATATGTTTAATACTTGACATGATGGGACTTGTTCTCTCTCACAACTACATACAGTTTCAGGGAGAATATTTTAAACAAATTCGAGGAGTAGCAATGGGGGCCTCTTGTGCCCCCATTTTTGCGAATCTCGTCATGCTTGAGTGGGAGGAGGTATTTGTCATGCCTAGTGAATATTTCAAGCACATTGCTTTATACACACGCTTTTTAGATGATCTTTTTATTGTTTGGAAGGGACCTGCAGAAGATATACCTAGCTTCATTTCTTACCTCAACAGTACCACAAGTTTTTTAAGGTTCACATACAAAGTGGAGAAATTAGGGATATCTTATTTGGACACGTACATTAGTAATTCCAATGAAGGATTTAAGTCCAAAATTTACAGGAAATCCACCTTTTCCAATGATTATATACAATTTGGTAGTTGTCATCCTCCCCAAATCTTCAGAAATGTACTCAAAGGGCAATGCATTTCTGTTGCTAGAATGTGTTCCACTAGACAGGACATGGAAGATCAGATGAGGACAGTAGCTGAGATGTTTTTGGCCAGAGGATACCCTGCGGTTATGGTGGAGGAAGTAACAAAATATGTGATCAGATCATGGGGGGACAGATTTGTTCCGCTCTTGGGTAGTACATTTGTTGACAAGAATATCCACAAGGAAGTTACAAGAAATAGAAGGAATGTGTGTGTCATCATGTTTAACCCGTACTCTAATTTGGTTAAGGAGATTTTGAAAAGGCATTGGGATGTTTTTTCGAGTTCTGATGATATTGCTACGGTGTTAGGTGACCATCCTGTTAGTGTATTCAAAACTTCAGTTAACCTCAAGAGAATTATTGAAGGTGGAAAGAAAAAAGAGGTTAGGAGCAACAAAGATGAACACACCAGTAAATGTGGTAGCTGTAAGTATTGTCAGTACATTAATGTTAATAGGATTACAAAATTGGGTAACAACAATAGAACTACATGCCATGGTAGAAAAGGGAATTGTAACACTATGCGGGTGGTTTATTTGGCTTCCTGTTCTTGTTGTCAAGCTTACTATATTGGTAAGACTGAAAGGAAGCTAAAAACCCGTATATATGAACATTTATACAAAATTAAAAAAGTTGACATGAAAAATGCACTAAGTAAGCATATTAGTGAAAAAGGACCTCACCATTGTTTCACTTTTAAAATTATTGACCAAATTGGGGTGAGTGAACATGGGGGTAATTGGAAGGTAGGACTGTCATGTTTAGAGACCAAATGGCAGATATTGTGTGATGCTACCTCTTGGCCAGGTTTAAACGAGAGTATTAGTATAAAACCCTTCCTTCTCTTGGATCGGGGTTAAATGCACAATTGTAATTGTCCCTTTTGGGGCCATTGACAATGACCCCTTGTGTTTTATATCTCACTATACACAATATATATTTTATTATGTAAGTATAGGATATGGATGATTTACTACATATTTTTAGTTATACATTTTTTGTTAAACAATGTCATTTAAAGTACATATTTATTAGAAATATTTTTTGGTAAATAATGTCATTTAAAGTATATATTTATTAGAAATATTTTTATTTTTATCATAATTACTTATAATAGTTGTTACCAATTACACTTAAATAAGTATTACATTTGTTTTTTGAGTGTATGAGATTTTTAAAGACTTTTTAAGATAAAATTTTTAAGACTACAACATTAATTAAGTGTATTAATTGTGTGGCGCCAAATCTGCTATATATACATGTATCTTGCTAATTGCATTTATTGGTTCTGAAGAAGTCTGCCTTGTGTGGATGAAAGCGCTTAACCTGTGATTCTTGTGACTGTAATAAACCTGTGTTTACTCTGACCGAGTTGTGGATCTTTGGATTTACTGTTACTTGTGGAAGGTAGTATCCTTGCTCTGTTCCTGCTCGAGCTACAGTGGTCTGGGTGGCCTTATCGTGTTTTAGTCATATTGTTAATGACTGCGATAACATTAAACATCTCTTGTTGATCTGCTGTGTCTGTTTTCATGGTTATTAGTGTGAGTTTGGGCACATCAACCACTTATTTTTAATTTATTAGTTTTTGTTTGTGGTCATGCATCTTTCAGCAAGTTCCAGCAGTCATATTGTTAATGACTGCGATAACTCCAGGAAGTCCAATGAAGTGGGTGAACTTTGCAAATTGATTGGGCAGCTTTCCGAGTTGGTTGGCGTGTTAACGCCACTTAGCCAATCATTAATGCAACTTTCCACCCGTTCTCTTATTCCATGCAACCAGGAAATAGCAGGATGTCCAGCTTCGAAGGAAGGGACTGTAACTGGCTTAAATAATGGATCCAATGTGAGACAAGAGACTAGTCATGGCTCCAGGAACAGTTTGGATGGGTTTCCTAATCTTTTTTTTTTCTGGAAACGCAACAGCAACCACCAGTGGAGTTGCTAGGTTGCAATCTAAACAAACAGCTATTTTTCCACCAGCTGCTACTACAGCTAATAACAAAGGTACTGATATTCAATTTAAAGACCTGCTTGAGTTTAAATTTGATTTTAAAGAACTGATTAGGCTGCAGGCTAACAATAAGCATGATTCCTATGCTGAAATGGTGTCTAAAATGAATAGTTTATTTTTTAAATACAAATCAATGGAAATGGACAATATATACTTGAGACATTGTATTCATTCTAATATAGTCCCTAAGGGGCTTCGAGTTTGTAAATATCCCAATAATGTCAGGGAAGGTTCACAGTTTCTTAAAGATTTGATTACTGCATTTGATAGATGCTGTTTAGACATTATGCGAGCTATTATTGCAAATAATGAATTAGAAATGGAGAAGTTCTATGTGACAATAGATGAAATAAATCAGAAAATACTGAATGATTTATTATTTGGTATTGAAACTGAGAAAAATAAATATTATGATATGTTGAAGGATGTTGAGTCAAAATGTATGAAAGTTTATGAAAGAAAAGTCAAGAAAATTGACAGAGATATGTTTGAACATGGTAACAATATACAATATCCTTTACCAAAAACAGTGGGGGTAATAATAATAAATATTCCAATTATGAAAATGTGGCACACAATGAGGTATTTGATAACCATGATATGTGCAATGACCAAGGTGAATTTTATAATGAAATTGACCCTTTAGAATATCCCTCTCCCAGGAGATCGGAAAGGTTGAAAAAGAAGGAACCTATAAACTACCACAATCAGAATTTTTACAAAAAGCGAAGGAACAGACAGTGGAAATAAAAACTGTAGAAGACATAATTATTAATGATTGTGTACATAACTATAAAGGTTTCAAAATATTCAATTACACTAACCTTACTGTCACCAAGACACATTTCAACTTGTTTTCCAAAGGATTCACCTATATTCCTAGGGTCAAAGCCAACATGGTAGATTTATTGGTGGATGTTAAAATGTTTGTGAGACAAAATAATTTTGAGATACTTTTTAATGGTTTAGACAAAAGCAAGAGTATCAGTACTTTAAAGAAAAAGAGTACATTCAACCCACTGTTACACCCACAGCTTAAAAACTTTTTCAAAATGTTTTAGAGAAGCGTCTTAGAGATGAGCTCAAATATAATAAAGTACCCCCCAATCTTACAAAGGATGAATTCAACATCCTTCAATCTTGTAAAACAGATAAGAATGTCAGAATCATGAAGCCAGACAAAGGAGGAGGGGTGGTTCTGATGGACCAAATAGAGTATGAAGTTAAAATGTTCAATATGTTGAATGATGAAAACACATATGAAAGAGTGTCCTTGAATGAGTTTAACATTGCAAAAAGGAAAGTTTCAATGTGTTTAAATGGCTTACTTCTTGAGGGGCTTATTGACTTAGAAACTTATAACTATTTGTATGTTGAAAAACCAAAAATTCCTTCTATTTTTGGTATACCCAAGGTCCACAAGAACCATTTGGACCCACCTCTTAGACCTATTGTTACAGCGGAGGGCTCTTTGACAGCACACTTAGCTAAATACATTGCCTTCCATTTGAAGTAATTGGTAATGGAACATCCTAACATTTTAAAAGATTCTTGGGATTTTTTGAAACACATTGATGTCATACAACAAACTACCCCATTTTTTTATTTCTTTGGATGTGGTGGACTTATTTACCTGTATTCCTCATTAAACAGGTCTTTTATGGTTTGAACAAGTTTTGGAGAGCAAAAATTCCATTTCATTTAACAAGTTTCATACCTGCTTGATTCTTATGGATTTAATTTTGAAAAATAATTTTATATAGTTTCAGGGTGAGTATTATAGACAATTAAAGGGTGTAGCAATGGGTGCACATTGTGCCCCTATATATGCTAACATTATATTACTTAGCTGGGGAAAAAAATGTGTTTAATTCCCATTTTAAATTCTACTGGAATTATTACGGTCGTTTCTTGGACGACATTTATCTTTTTTGGAATAGTACTGCTGACCAATTTCTTGAGTTTTATGAATATGTTTCAAGTACTACTGATTTTTTAAAGTTTGTTTACAAAATAGATAGTTCCGAACTTAGTTTTCTAGATGTGTGCATACAGAAAACAAATCAGGGGTTGAAATCCAAAATACACAGGAAGGAGACTTTTTCTAATACTTATTTGCACTATTCCAGTTCCCATCCCCCTTATCAAAAGAAGGCAATTGTCAAGGGCCAGCTAGTAAGTAGGATGATCACAGATGAGATAGATTTTCAAACAGAATGTGAATTTATTGCAAACATGTTTCGAGAAAGAGGTTACCCTGATGATCTGCTAAAAAGGTTGATAGAAGAAGTTAAAAAAGCAAGGACCACAAGGTTTCTTGTTTTTATTTGTGTGGTTTGTTCATGGAGTGACATTAAACATCTCTTGTTGATCTGCTGTGCCTGTTTTCATGGTTATTAGTGTAAGTTTGGGCACATCGACCACTTATTTTTTATTGACCAATCACAATACCAGTAGATTGCAAGGGACCCAGTGTTACTGCTGCACAGGTTAAAACAGCACTGTCCAAGGCCAAGAATACAGCTTCTATGGGACCTGACAATATCCCTGGCTGTGTTCTACGTGGACTACAGAGTGAACTGGCACCACACCTGTGTGCCCTGTTCATTCACAGCCTCACCTCAGGCTTTTTACCCAATGAATGGTGCACTGCTACAGTCATCCTTCTCCACATAGGAGGAGTGACTACAGACCCTGGGAACTATTGCCCCCTTAGCCTGACAAGTCTGATATGCAAAGCTGTGGAATGCATCATCATGGACCTAATAGACAAGGATATAGGGAATCTCCAAACTCTGGATCCCACATAGTTTGGTTTTATATAGGGTAGATCATGCCTGCTCAACCTGGTCTACTTCTTTGAGTCAGTCACCAGAGCTGTTGATGAAAGCAAGGTGGTTCATACAGCCTACCTTGATCTGGCCAAGGCCTTTGATACCATTCCCCATGCATTAATCCTAGAAAAACCCACTAAGCTAGACATCAACCCCTATATGACTAGGTGGGTTGCAAACTGGCCCACACATAGAACCCACAGTGTGAAAGTAGCTGATTCCAAGTCAGACTTTCAACCAGTCATGAGTGGAGTCCCACAGGGTTCAGTCCTGGGTCCTCTTTTGTTTGGTGTCTACTTCTCTGAAGTCCAGGCCAACAAGAAAGGATGCTGGTTGACAAAGTTCACAGACGATTGCAAGTTGGGAGCTATTATTAACTCACCAAGTGATGTTGACATCCTGCAGAAAAGCCTCACTGAGACCAATGACTGGTGTCAGAAACATGGGCTCATTGCCAAAAAATGTGTTGACATTCCCTTTGGGAAAAACTCGGTTTCCATAAATTACCACATTGATGCTAGTCCACTGAACACAGAAGGCGTTATAAGTGATTTGGGAACACAGGTTGGCATTAACCTCTCTTTTGACCACCACATTGCCACTGTGGTCAGAAAGTCCTTCTATGTGGCACATCTCATTACTAAGGGGTTTGCATTGAGGACAAAATGGGTCATTGTCTCCTTCTACTCTTCCCTCATTAGGCCAATTATCGAGTACAATGCCTCATTTGGCATGTACCTCACTAGACAGCTGCAACAACTGGAGAGGCCGCAAAAGTACCTCACAAAGATGGTCATAGGCCTTAAACAGTTGTCCTATATGGACAGACTCAAAAAACTCCAACTATTTTCTGTCTCATATCACCTACTTATAGGTGATCTCTGCTTGACTTACAAAGCCATGTCTGACCCAGCTCTGTTAGAAATGCTACATCTAAAGAAATCCCAATCCCTCCGCACCACATGCTCCAGAGACCTCATCCTCATTACCACAATCAACAGAACATGTTAGCGGGACAGATTCATAACCCAGAAACTGCCAATGCCATGGAATAGACTTCCCATACAAGTCAAACAGAGCACCTCACTGGCTCTCTTCAAGAGAAATCTTGATGAATGGATGGGAAATAGAAAATTCACCTCGTGGATCACTCCAGTGGCTGTACTCAACAGAGGCACTGGGAACTAAGGTCAGGTGGCATGATGCCAGGGTAATCCTATGGGCTAGCCTTGTAAAGGCTCCAGGGCCATTAGCCTAGTACACACCTATGAACCTATGAACCTAAATATCTGGATATTACATAGACATCTGTACAGAGGACTGGTATGGTCTGCACAATGTTTTAACATGCTGCATGTGAGGCAAATGCTGTTACCATGCTATATAAAGTATTGCCATTGGGAGGTGGTAAACAAGTGTGGATGGTACACCAATCAAAATGGTATCAGCCAAACAGGATATGATCCTCACCCAAAGACACACACACAGTTGCCAGTAGTGAGATTAGAACCCCTATCTATCTAATTATTTCTACTATAGTGTTACGCAGTTATTAGATGCGCCACAGAGCTTACATTGTTTCTCCTAGTCCCAAGGTACTTCTAAGGTGAATGATATCAGCAGGCCTAATAAAGTAGGGTGATGGGATGTATACAGTGTAATACACAAATCAAAATGTTATAATCCACACAGTATATGATTCTCACACTCACTTGCCGGTATTGAAATTAGAACCCCTACCTATCTAGTTATTTCTACTATAGTGTTACGCAGTTATCAGACGCGCCACAGAGCTTACATAATTTCTCCTAGCCCAAGGTACTTCTAAGGTGAATGACATCAGCAGGCCTAGTAAAGTAGGGTGATGGGACATTTACAGGGTGGTACACAAATCAAATGGTATAACCCACACAGTATATGATTCACACACACACACACACACACACACACACACACACACACACACACACACACACACACACACACACACACACACACACGCACACACACACGGTTATTAAAATTAGAACCCCTGCCTATCTAGTTATTTGTACTATAGTGTTATGCAGTTACCACACAAGCTACAGAGCTTACTGGGCTGACAACTGGCCAAAGGTGCTGATAACTGCACAACTGAGGTAAACTGTTACAGGTGCCAGAACATCTGTATTCAGTTTTCCTCTTAGATCTTGCTAGCTCTTTCTTTCCTGCACTTCAAATAGCCTAATAGCTTTGTACTTCAGCAGGTTTTTTATTAAGTATTCTAGCACGCCTGAGAGCCATCAGCAGTAGGTTTTCCTCACAGAATTAGCTCCAGTACTTAGTAGTTATGATCATCCCTCCTGGCATGATTAAAGTGTAGTTCTCTATGCTTTTGCCCATTAACCTAGTGCACTTGGGCATTCTGAGGCACTGTTGCAACTGCCTCATGTACACAGACATCCATCTCCTCTAAACTCCCAACACTCACACTTGTGAGAGATACCGCTATATCACCAGATTGGAAGATATGCAATCTCCAGCGAAGACTGGACTAGCTGGTCAAGAGGAGAAGGGTCAACACTTGCAACACAACACATGGAACACATACCCCTCCAGAAAACACACACTATCACAGCTCTTACATACAAACAATAACCACACACCCACCTTCACAGAGGCACTCAATAAACTTTTACCTGAACAGTGGAGACCACCAGGGCAAACACCCACTTGACCACTACAACACAGCACAAACCATGAGACACATCTCACCTACACATTGTGCCTCTCAACCTAATCCCCAAAGGCTAACTACCTTGCCTGATAGAGTAATCATAGGTGATTCAATTGTGAGGCACACGGATGTCCCACTCACTAGTTTGAACATGGAGGAGGTAACAGTCAGCTGTCTATCAGGTGCCAGAATTCAACACATAACACACCCAGTCAGGTTCCACAACAACTACAAGTATCACTGTGTCATTGTCCATGTGTGTGTGAATGACCTGAGACACACCTCCATGGACTATATGAAAAGAGACCTGGTGGAGCTCTCAGATCATGTGGGCCAGGCAGGTATGGCAGTAGCCCTGAGCAGTATACTACTGTCATCCTGAATGATACCGCAGTGCAAACAACAAATGATTGACTTCAACAATTGGCTTATGTGTCTGGTGTCACTCTCATGGGATCCAGTATCTGTCTGCTTGGGATGGTAAAATTGGCAGACTGTGATGGCTTGCCACAGATGTCCTACATCTGTCACCACTGAGTTTCCAGGTACTGGCTAAGTGTCTTCCCACACCTGTAGTGGCTTTTTCGGCAGTGTTCCAAATCAAATTACCACAGTAACAGATACACATGTATGCAATCTGAGGGTCATGCTGCTCAGCACTAGACATCTACATCTCGAGATGTAGCCACTCACAGCACTCCTCAAAATGGTGGACATTGACATTTGTGCTGTAACGGAGACCTATTTTACAGCAGCAGACAGCACCCCTGCACAACCAGCTTCTGCATCATTCCACACCTGTGAGCCCCAAAACATGGGCCACTGCTCCAAAGGAGGTGGTGTCTCCATATTGATAATAGATATGCACATATCCAGAGTAGTATCCCAGTATAATGTATCTGAGATATGTCAGGTACAACTGACATTGGGTAATAGTGCAGTCCAAGTCATAGACTGCTATAGGTCCACATTCATGTCCCTAGACTCTCAACCCACATTCCTCAACACCCTGGAATCTGTCAAGGTCCAACCCAACATTCACATACTAGGAGAGTTCAACTACCTCTCCATCAAGTAGGATAAATACTCATGCACCAATACACTGGCCCAATGTTTCCTGGAATACATCATTTCCAATGGCCTGGACCAGCTCATTCTGACACCCAGTAGAGGAAGCAGCATCCTTCACTTGTGTTGATTACTAACATGGGACCGTTGCTTGATAACAGTAGTCAATCGCTACCTGGTCAGATCCAACATAGAGTAATCACCATGGAAATCCATATCTCACCCACACACCCCTGCAAAGATAACCACCTTGAACAGCTTCTCCAAAGCTGACTTTGGACTAATAAGAACAGAGGTGGCTAATTTCACAGCACCCATGCCAATGGAAAATACATGCATGACTGCCGAATCATACACAAATGCACTGTCCAAAGATGTACATCAATGCATGGAACTAGCCATACCCAACAGAACCATGGGACTCACATCTAAGCACTGGAGGCCAATCTGGTGGTCCCCTACCATTAATAACCTGTACAACAGAAGGAAGAAACTGTTGCAGGAAAAGGTGGAGTCCCAAGAGTGGTAAAACACCCTTATTAGCCTCACCAACAACTTGAGATCCCTCATGGAATCTTCTAAAGCTGCCTATGATGTTAGAATTGCAGCAGACACTGAGAACAATCACAAATCCTTTGATAGTTATATCAAGAGCCTCCACACCAATACCCAGATGTGCTCTGAGGTACTGCACAATGCTAACTCCTATACTGTGCTAACAGATATTGCCAACATTTTTTCCAACACATTCAGTGCCAGCTTTACCCCTCTCTCCCATTAGGGGAACAGTCAGAATGGCAGAGGAATGCCAGGCACTCAGGAGTACTCCACCCAGTTTACATCTGCAATAACACAGGCAAGAATACAGCTTCCATGGGACCCCAAATAATCCCAGGCTAGGTTCTACATGAACTACAGAGAAACCTGGCACCACATCTGTGTGCTGTGTTCAGTCACAGCATCACTTCTCCTTCCCAAATGGCACACTGTTACAGTCATCCCTGTCCATAAAGGTGTGGCAACTACAGACCCTTGGAATTATTAGTCCATTAACCTTACGTGTCTGATATGTACAGCTATGGAGTGCATCAGCAGGCACCTGATCGACAAACATATAGGTAATCTCCTAACTCTGGACCCCCACAGTTTGGCTTTGTGAAAGTGAGCTCATGCCTGCTCAACCTGTTTGGCTTCTTTGAGTCAATCACCAGGGCTTTGTATGACAGTAAGGCACTGCATAGAGCCTACATCAATCTGGCCAAGGCTTTTGATATCATTCCTCAGTCAGGAATTAGGGATGAACTCACCAAACTAGTCATCAACCTCTATATCACTAGGGGGTTTGCAAATTGGCTCACAGATAGAACTCACAGTGTGAAAGTAGTGAGCCCCAAGTCAGACTGCCAGCCAGTCATGAGTGGAGTCCCACTGGGGTCAGTTCTGGGTACTCTCCTGTTCAGCATCTACTCCTCATGAGTCCAGGTCAACACAAAGGAACTCTGGCTGACCAAGTTCACTGACAACTGCAAGCTTGGAGCCATCCTTAACTCCACAAGTGATGCAGAGATCCTACAGAAAGGCTGAACTGAGACCACTGAGTGGTGTGGAAACCATGGCCTGAAGCTTAACACCACAAAATGCATCATCAGCCCCTTTTGTAAAATCTCAGTTCCTACTAAGTACCACATTGATGGAAGTCCACTGAACACTGTAGGCATTATTAGAGATCTGGGGAAACAGGTTGACAGCAACCTCTCCTTTAACCACCACATTGTTACTGTGGTCAGGAAATCCTTCTATGTGGCACATGTCATTATCAAGGGTTTTGCATCCAAGAAGAAAGAGGTCATTGTCTCTGTGTACTCTTCCCTCATTAGACCAGTCATCAAGTATAATGGCCCATTTGGCATGTACCTCAGTAGACACCTGCAACAGCTGGAGAGACCACAGAAATACCTCACAATGAGGATCCTAAGCATTCAACACATGTCTTACACAGACTCAAAAGATTCCAGCTATTCTCTTTCTCATATCACCTACTTAGAGGCAATCTCTGCTTGACTTGCAAACCCATGTCTGACCCAGCTCTTTTACGAATGCTACATCTAAACACATCCCAATCTCTCTGCACCACATACTGCAGGAACCTCGACCTCATTACCACAATCAACACAACATGCTGGGAGGACAGGTTCCTCACCCGGAGACAGCAAATGCCATGGAAAAGACTTCCCATACATGTCAAGCAAAGCATGTCACTGTTGCAGAGAGATCTTGATGAGTGGATGGGTAATAGAAAGTTCACCCCAGGGATCACTCCGGTGGTTCTACTTGATGGGGGAACTGGGAACTAACGTCAGGTGGCACAATGGCAGGGCATGTCTATGGGCTAGGCTTGTAATGACTCCAGGGCCATTACCCAGTGTATACATATGTACCTATAAGGGGAGTGATATCGGCATGACTGATAAAGTAGGCCAGTGGGTGGATAACTTATTAAAATACTTCTTCTTACAAACATACACATTTAGACACACACGTATAGCCCACATGCACATTTACCAGATCTGAGAGTAGCATCGGCATGATTGACAAAGTAGGCCAGTGGGTGGGTAACTTATCAAAACACTTCTTCCTACAAACATATGCACTTACACACACATGTATAGCCCACACGCACATTGACCAGATTTGACAGTAGACTCCTTGCCTCTCTAGTTATTTGTACTATAGTGTTACATGGTTATCACATGCACTACAGAGATTGCAGGACTGACAACTGGCCAAAGGTGCTGATAAGGGAAATGACATCAGCAGGCTTGATAAAGTGCACCAGTGGGTGTGAGACTTATCAAAATACTTCTTCTTACAAACATACACACACACTCATTTGCCAGATCTGAGATTAGAACCCCTGTCTATTGAGTTATTTGTACTGTAGCGTTACTCAGTTATCACACACGCTATGAAGCTTACTGGGCTGACAATTTGACAAAGGTAACAATAAGGGGAATGACATCAGCAGGACTGATAAACTGGGGCACTGGAAAGTGTTGTGGGTGGGAATGGCCTAAAACAGTTTCACCTACAAAAAAACAAACACTCACCCCCTCACTCTTACATACACAACTGTCACACACACACACAGTTGTCAGTATTGAGATTAGAGTCCCTACCTATCTAGTTATTTGTACTATAGTGTTACGCAGTTATTGCACATGTTACACAGCTTATAGTAGTGATCAGTGTCCAATGGTACTTCTACAGTGAATGACAGCAGCAGATCTTGTGAAATAGGGCAATGTGACGTGTACTGAGTGGGAAGAGTCTCTTAATACTTGGACCTATGGAGACACACACACACAGGCAGGTGATGTGATATTATAAACTTAACCTCAGTACTGTTACACAATGGGGCTCACCTTTTATGCTGGCACGTGCAACTGTTTACAACTGGGATGCCACTGTCCACAGCAGGACATCACAGTATGCCATTCAGGGTATCCATGTGTGTGACTCACTGTGTCTGTGGCCCCCTGTGTCACTCTCTGTATCACTGTCTGTCTCTCAGTTCCCCACATCTATGTGCATGTATACTTGACATATGTTATTTTTTGCTCATATATATATGTGTGTGTGTGTGTGTGTGTGTGTGTGTGTGTGTGTGTGTGTGTGTGTGTGTGTGTGTGTGTGTGTATCTGATGCAACAAATGCAGATATATCACATATGGGCCACCTACAGCTAGTTGAGGGTAAACCTGTCTGGTGTGTGTGTGTGTGTGTGTGTGTGTGTGTGTGTGTGTGTGTGTGTGTGTGTGTGTGTGTGTGGACAGTTGAGATGTACATAGCTGTCTGTATGCACGGACATATATACACAATACAGTGGGTTCCAACATGTCCTGTGATTCTCTAAGTGTAGGAACATGCCCAGTATGACCTTCTATACTTAGGGTGGGACTCCATTCCAGAGAAAGGTGTACTCCAGTCCAGGGATTTGTGTGCTACAGCCATACCTCTCATGAGTACACAGGAGTTTTCTCAGGATACTTATTTTGTTTAGCAGACATTTTCTGACCTATCTGTAGTCTGAAACCGCAATGTACTGTGTCATTACCTAGTGCCAGACATCCTCAGGTCATCACAGTGCTTTACCAGAGGAATACTAGTTGTATGATGCATAGACCAATATTATGAGAGCAGCTATGTAAATTCTTTCCCAAAAGGGTCATTGTGAGGTGTGGCTACAGGCAGTGTAGTAATGACACACAGCTGTGTAAACAGTCCAGCAACTTGGTGATATATTGGCTGGGGATCTCCTGCTTGTGAGGTATCTTTCTAAACTGAGATGTCATGTCCTTGTGTGTGTATACCTCTGACCTGTACATTTTTTGGTAGGTTGTCCAGGTGTTTGGCTAGAGATTTCATCCTTTCTATGTACACATGTGTTTTTATGGCAAGTTAGTTATATATCATTGAATTGTGATGTTACAAAATAATACAGCCATTACTGTTTCATAATATATAACCTTCAGACCATTCCTGCTACTGCAAACACCTCACCCTACCAACTTTCTTACTATGTAAGGACGATATTTACAACACATGCCTATCATTGTGCCTTTGTTCCACTTTTATTTCTGCCCTTGTTCAGACATCTTGCTGTCAGAGGTTGGGAGTTATGGGTGTGGGTACAGAGTGCATTCAACTGTGCAGGCATGTCCATTATTTGAAAAGCAAACATGAGAAAAATGATTATTGAGAATGACCACTGGCAACAGTACCACACAGCATTTATATTCACAAAAGCCTTGGCATGTCTGCTAAACATCCTTTGAGATGTCAGTAATATGTGTAGCATATTCCACATAGCACTGTGACATCAAGGTATGTCAGTGGCAGAGCAGTGGGTGTCATTGACATGCATAACAGCTGGCACGGCAGTTATCTGCACATGGCCCTGTCAAAGGCAGCAATGTACCTAGGGCAGTACAAGATGACTGCTAGGAGAACATGCTGGCTAAATCCAGACAATATTAACCACACATACACATAGCTCATTGACCCCTGCATATTGTGGACAGGCAACATGTTTTCATGTGTATTGGTACGGTCCTGCCAATGTGTGCTATGCTGCTATTTCCATGCAAACATATGTTACTGCATTTGTGTGGGTATATGGGGGGAGCACACCTGTCCACTGTACATATTTGCACAGACTGTGCTGGTATTTACTTTACATTTTGGTTCCATTTACCATGCTATTGTGCCCTGTCTTGGGGACTGGAGGCATATCAGTAAACCCCCCAGCTCAGATTGTACTGGCTTACATTTGAGTTTCAGACTTCTTACTCTTCATAGCCTTACTGCAACTGTGGGTCCTGCTGTGCTATCACTGTGTGAATCTGTAGGGGGTTAGTTCAACATTGCTGCCATTTGTGTGCCTTTACCAGACATTTTTCTGTGTTTTTTTACAGCTGACCTGCTGTGTGGGTGTGAGGGGTGGTTATGGGACCTCCACCCTGACATGCATGTCTGTAACTTATGACCCCCCCCCACTTAGTTGTCCCCACACCTGATCTGCAGTGAGATTTGCCACCTTGGGTACTACTGCATAGTGTGTGGAGGCCAGTTTTGGCCAGATATTTCCTGGTGGCCACATAGCTGTGTGTTGTGTGCTGCTATCCCAGTAAGCCACCCCATTCCCTTGCATGCATGCAGCATTACCATAGATATGCTAGCAGAACATACTATTCCATTCATTTATTGTTAAGAAGACTGACTTACCTTATGCTTCTGGAAGTTATGAGGATAGTGGTTGAGGGCCGCCTATGTTGGATGCACACAGTACACTGCCTATACATGGTAAGTCACAGATAATGTGATATGTGTGTCATCCATTTTACTGTGTGTATGAGTCAGAGAAAGGTGTCAGTCCCTGGGGTCCCTACAGTGTCAGTGTGTGTGTGCTTATGCATTGTCTCTTTGCCAAGCCCTGAGCATACTGGGCATGCCTCCATCTGCCTATGGGAGCAGGCTCAGGGACCTCCTCCTGTGAGTCCCTCTGTGCCTGTGGGGACCTTGGCAATGGTGGTGGGCTGTGTGGCCTTTCCCTGTGCTGTTCCTGCTGCAGCTGTTTTTGCAGGATCATATTGTGTAGCATGGCACATACTATGAACATGTGTGCACATGTTGCTGGAAAGTACTGCAAGGCTCCATCAGATATGTCAAGGCAGTGGAACCGTGACTTGAACATCCAAAACACATGCTTTATAATGATCCTGGTTTGTGCGTGTGCCTTAATATGGCGTTCTTGTGTGGGTGTGTTTGCATTTCTGATGGGTGTCATCATCCACTGCTCCAGTGCTTAGCCAGCATCCCCCACCAGATGGTCATATGGGATGCCCCCACTGGCAAATACCTGGTACAGCTGTGATGAATGCCAGATGTGGGAGTCGTGATAGCTTCCAGGGCTGCCAGCATTCAGATTCATGATAATGCCCTGGGCATTGCACATGACCTGGCAGTTGATATAGGGGAAGACCTTGCGGTTTATGTAGACCCTACCCTGTTCACTGGGTGGTGCTTTAATGTGGATGTGCATGCAGTCTATGGCACCCAGTATCTCCGGGTATTCTGCTATATGGTGGAAGAGACGCATATTGCTGGTCCTCTCCTCACAGGTGTTAAGGAAGTAAATGTGCTCACTGGCATGTGTAGCATGGCATCCAGAAACTGGTGGATTACCCTGGATGCAGATGCCTGTGAGACCCCCATGATGTTCCCAGTAGGTCTTTGTAAAGTATCTGTAGCTAGAATTCTTAAGGCTACACATACCTTGGTATCCAGTGGGATGGGTTCCCTTCTGTTGGTTCTAGCTCTGAGTTGAGGCTGGCACAGCTCAGTGAGTTGCTGAAGTATGTCTCTGTCCACCCTGTAGTGCTCTACTATCTCCAGATCATGTAGCCCCTGGTACGTTATCCTGGGTCTGAACACTCTTCTCCTCCTTGGTCTGTGGTGGTTGTCAGCATTATCCTCCTCTCTGCCCTCAGCCTTTAGCACATACTGATGGATCAAAGCAATGGCAGCCCCTAACATTTTTTCAGTTAAAATTCCCCTGCATGTATACACCAATGGTGCAGAGTTTGTGGGAAAAAAACAGAATATAAGGTGTTTCCATACTTTATGCTGTGGTGCTGCAGATGCTGCCTGTATGATTGGCTGACTATGATACATTCCAGCTGCCACCTATATTACTCATGGCTTTGATTTGGCCACTGTGAGTGTTAGAGGCATTACTGGTAATTTGTGCATGATTGACTTTATTTTGCTGTTGCCTTTTTTTAATTATTTTTTACTTACATCTCCTCCCACTTTCAGCTATGCAGCCACCTGCCAGCTCTATGTTTATGTGCTTAGCCTGCCCATTGTAAGTTGCAAGAGTCTCATATTAGTAATTTGTACTTCATTTCTGTTTTATTGTGCTGTTGCCCTTTATTTTTTTTTTAAATCTCCTCCCATTTTCAGCTATTCAGCCACCTGCCAACCTTATTAATGAGTGCTTTCAGTGGTCCATTGTGTGTTGTAGTGTCCCATATTGCTGTTTGTACTGCAGTTCCCTTGTTCTGCTATTTCCTTTTACTTTTCCTATGTCCTTCCTGTTTAATCCCTAGCACACCATCCAGACCCATTTAGCTAGTATAAACAGAAAGAAATGGCCCGCCCCTGGCCGCAAAGATGCTTCTCAGTTCATGGAATAAGACTATACAGCCTCAGACACACCCACTTTCTTAGCTGTGCGTAGCTAAGCACAAACCTGGCTAACAGAGCTCCAATGTGCTTATAGTAAGCATGCCACACCCCATTTTCATTTTATTTGGTCCTCCTGTCTACACTGTGGTTTCAGAGCACCTACATGGTTAGGTGTAGTGTGACAGAAGGAATCTGTGATTCAGTATGTCCCCTCATCAACATATCCCACTGCCTTAATCCCTAGTTACTGCACTACACATGAGCCTTTCCCCTTAGCAACCACTGTTCGCTGCCATTGTTTACTTTCTGCATGCCATTGACTATAATGGCAGAATGCAGATTTCTGTAATACTTATGTTTCCCCCTTTTTTTATTTTCTGCCCCCTCACGTTCGTGTGCCACTTCCCACACATACAATGGCTGTGATCGGCCAACAAAAATAAAAGTTTAATTTTTATTCATAGGGAGCGGTTTTGCATGTCAATGGCCATATATTTGGCCATTGGCATGCATAACCGCTCTAATACATGCTTTATTGAGAGCTGACATGCCTCCGTTGGGTATTTGGTACAAATGTATTTGGTTAGTAACTGAATAGATTTCTGCAACTAACACTGTTCCTACATGGAGATCTGGCAGGTTGGTGAATCGCTAGTTCACCTCAATTGCATGGTTTTCACCAGCAAATGAGGTGATTAGCATCCTGCATGGGTTTCTATGCAGGAACAGTGTTAGAGCGCTCAAGCAAGGTTGCCATTTTCTGTGCAGGAGCGGCTACACTGTTCCTGCATGGAAATTTTCGTTACTGACTTCTTTGAATGTATGTCTATACTGGTGTGTGTGTGTCTGTGCGCGCGCGCGTGTGTGTGTGTGTGTGTGTGTGTGTGTGTGTGTGTGTGTGTGTGTGTGTGTGTGTGTGTGTGTGTGTGTGTGTGTGTGTGTGTGTGTGTGTGTGTGCGTGCGTGTATGTCCACCTTACAAGGCAGAAGACAGAAATCAAATAGTAAAATGTTGTCAAGACATCACAACTCCTGTTGGCAACTCCTGTTAAGATCAGGCACTAATATCTGTTTGATCTAAATTATTTTCTATTCTTTCACGATAATGCATTTGTTTCTATTTTCTTGTTATGATAACTAAATACATTATTTTGGTTCCTCCTTGGAAACAGGATCATGCAGCCTTATAGGAACACTATTAGACAAGTGATCATAGGAACCACAATTTGCCTAGTCATATACACCTTTAAGTATAAACACTTGGAGAGTTCATACCATCTTTTTCAAACACATAATAGTGCATGCCTCATCACCAAAACTGAGCAGGGCTATATGTAATAATTATCAGTTATCAAGACTAGCCTTAAAGGCAGACAAAAATAGTACTTTAATTGACCTGTACCAGTAACTTATTCCATTGGCTGGGATTCTGTTGAGTTATCAATGTATCTCTTCAGCGAGTCTTGTATATTTGTTGGTGTAGATTTACATCCTTAGTAAGGGGGTTTATAGTGACACTGGTTTTGTGAAGAAACAGGTCAGATACGTATGGGTCTTTCTTTACTCAAAATGTGAGGTATAGGTCACACTGGGGCAGATAGATTACTGAGTATAAGGACAGTTGAGCTAATCCATCAGGATAATTGAAGGACTTAAGGTTTTTAACTTTCTTGGTTAAAACTTGTTGGGGCCTTTACAGTTCAGAGATTCCAAATGGGTATTGTATTTGATGATGGTTCTATAAGGGAAGACTACAGCTGTGGGATAACTTCTTTGGATTTTGAAGACATTTCCATGGAACTTAAATGAGCTGGATAAAAGGATTTCCTGACTATGTTAGAAACATGATTGAATAAGAGATAGTTGTCCACATAAGTATTCAGGTTTCTTATGATTGCTTCTGTTTGAAGGGGAGTAACATTAAAATATATGAGGAAGGGGCAGCTTTTTAGCCAAATGCTACTATACATCACTTTTTTTTTGCATTTGGCTTGAGACCATTTTCAGTACATCAGGTATATGCATAATCTAGCTCTTGTTGTAACAGTTTAATATCAGTACATGAATAGACAACAGTGCCCAGTCTGATCCCTGCAAAATAAATGCCAAACAAGAGGGCCTAGTACTGATCCATGCGATACCCTACTATTTATTATTTTACACTCATAGAGATCGTCAGCAACTTTCACAACTTGGGATCTGTTGGATATCCAGTTTCCAATCTAGCAAACAATGTAGGAGTTTACATTACGTTTGTTTAATTTTTCAATAATACCATCATGGGGGCATTGAGAGTACCAATGATTTTCACAACTTGGTATCCATTGGATTGCCAATTTAGAGTCTAGCAAACAATGTAGGAGATTGCATTATGTCTGCTTAATTTTTCAATAACACCAGCATGGAGGACAGTGCTTAAAACCTTGGCCCCATCAAAAAAAAAAAAAAGCAGCATGCATTGAAAGACCACTGCCCACAGCCTCTGTAAGTTTTTCAAAGATGTTTACTAGTTTCAGGAAGTAGGACTTGCTCTTTACAAAATCAAACTGATTGGGCTGTAGATCAGTTAAGTTGCCTTTGTCTTCATAAATGAGTTGTACTATGTACACTCCATGGCTTTGCATATAAGGCTGGTGAGGTTGATGGAGCTATAATTACCTGGTTCTGTAAAGAAATCATCCTTGTGTAGAGCAGTCACAGTGTCTTTACTCCAGGCATCAGGCAAAAACCCTGTAGATAGGCTAAGGCTGAACAATTTAAGTAGAGACTTGGATAGGGCACACCCAGCACTGATGAGAGTGAAGCCTGTTGTGTTATCTGTCAGCATAGAAGTATTACTTTTAGCCTTTGACAGGGATTCTAAGTTGTGTAAAAGGTGATTTCAAGGGAAAATACATTTTCAGGGATAGTATGGGGAACAAGTGGGTAGCTGGGGTAAAGTTAGTACTAGGTTTGTCTGCTAACCTATTGTCTGCATCTTTGAGATCTAAAAGTGTGATATTATTATGGATGAGTTAAGTGCATTTCTGAACAATATTCCTTAATTTTACTTTCCTGACATAATTAAAGAATGATTTGTAGTTTCCTTTGGTATGTATAGTGATCTTAAGGTCATACTCAGATATTTACATTTTCTAATAGTGCTGCTAAGTTCTTGTTGGCATGTTTCCGTTTTGTCTAGACGTAGGAGGACTGGTAATTTATTACAACTTTTCACTGTTTTCCTTCTTTTGTTATACAGTTTATTAATATGGGAGTTTCATCAGAGATGTTTATTCCTGATTTTTACCATTATATTAAGGGTGGACAGATACAGACTTTTATATGCAGCTGTTTAGGTCCTGGTAAAAATTGGAGGTGAATGTAGCAGCCCTCTCAGTGTAATCCATTTGTGGGAAATTGTTGGGAATTTTGTGTAGGTCTTCTACAAGTTGAAGCAGGTTTGCCCTGGAGAAGTCACTAAAGGTGGTCTCATTTGGTGATGTGGTACTACCACTAAGCCTGATACAGAAGAAGACTAATTTGTGGTCAGATTCAATCAGGGATGAGGACATGTGATGTGAGGTGCAGACAAGAGTTAGGTTTGTAAGGACCAGTTCAAGGATATTAATGACTCTAGTGACTAGTTTTACAATTTGCTTGACTGCACTGGCATTAACAAAGTCTAGGAAGATCTGAGCTTATCCATTTTAGAGATGTAAGTGTGCCAGTCAATGCTTGGGTCAATTAATTCTCCTGACAAGAAGGTGCTTGCTTTGACATTTAACCCCCTCAAAGGTATTAAGCTACTTTCTGTGATCTTTGGGAGACACTGATAGGGATTTGTAGCTAGCAATGAAGTAATAGCTGGATTTGTTAAGGGTTGTTTGGATCTCCAATAGTACCTGGTTAGGGTCATGGGTAATTTGACATGATAAAAGAAAAAAAAAAAAAAAGAAAAAAACAGAACCAGCATAACGTAGATCCTGAAAACCTCAGTTTATTGTGACAGGTTATTAAACCTACACATAGACAACACTTTTGCACCAGACCGGTTTCGGTAGGGTATACACAACCTTCTTCAGTGAAAATGAACACAGCAGGAAACACAGAAGGTATTACCAACATTCAGTGGTTATTGCAAATGGTATTGGAGAAATGAATCCTGTTTTTGATAACAATGTCCTGAATCTGTCTGATTTTGTACTCTCTCCCACCCAATTGTCAATTTTGAATAAAGGGTTACAATTTGTACCTGGGTTTACTATTACTGAAGACAGCATGGCTCAGGATGTACTTCCTTTCTGTAGATTATTAAACCTGAAATTGTTTTTTGGTGATTCCAGTAATTCTACCAGTGCCAAATTCATTTATCACAAATCTACATTTAATCCACCAATGCATCCTAATGTACTTCAATTCCAGCGCAACATTCTTAAAGATCTACATTTTTCTGGTCAAGGATTACATTGGAGATCCAGCAATATTTCCTCAGCCGAAAGGCAGGCTATTGTTGAACTACAGAAAAACGAAAATATTGTAATTATTTCAGCTGACAAAGGGGGTGCTGTGGTTATTTTGAATTGGCATGACTATGATAAGGAAGCCACTAGACAATTGTCTGACCAAAAGTATTTCTCACTAATGACAATTAATCCAACATTTAGGTTTCAGAAACAGATTGAAGACTTCGTTCTTTGGGCCAAGGACGAATCCATCCTCACAGATGACACTGCACAGCAACTCATTGTTCATGACCCAACTTTACAATATATCTACTTTTTACCCAAGACCCATAAAAGTCTTATTAACCCTCCTGGGTGACCAATTGTTTCTGGGAGAGGGTACATCACAGAACCCCTCTCTTTGTTTCTCACTCTGCATCTGAAACCCTTGCTGAGTCTTGTACAATCAAGAATACACGACACCACCATGTTCCTCAATATAATATCTGATAGCCAGTTGGAAGAAGACTGGTTAATGTGCACTCTAGATGTTTGTTCCTTGTATACCAACATCCCTCACAAGTCCGGTCTGGAAGCCCTGTCCTTCTGGTTGGACCAAGCTGGTTTATACCAACCTCTCTTTAATTCTTTCTTGGTTGAACTAGCTAAATTTGTTCTAACCAGCAACGTCTTTTTTTATCAAGACAAATGCTACTGGCAGGTTAAGGGTACAGCCATGGAAGCTTCTTTTGCTCCAATTTATGCTGACCTCTTTATGGCTTTTGTGGAACATCACATAATTTATAATTGTCAGAACAACATTTTTTTGGAGCACATTGGCATTTGGTGTCGTTATCTAGACGATTGCTGGATGGTTTGGAGAGGGGACACACATGGTCTAAGGGATTTTATTTCCTATTTAAACAACAACATTTGGGGCTTGGAATTTATGGCACATTATGATTATAGCAAAATCACTTTTTTGGATGTTGCCATTACCAAATTGCCTGACAATACACTCTCTACGGAAGTATTCAGGAAACATCCTGAATACAATACCATTTTACACACCTCCAGTTTTCATCCCCCTCATGTTATACGGAACATCCCCAAGTCACAATTCATTCGAATTAAACGCATTTGTTCCACCGACAATGCCTTCCAACATCACAGGAGGGATCTCACAGAAAGATTCAGGTCCAGAGGCTATGCTATGGGCCATGTGTCTAGTGCCAGCAACATGACCAATTCCTCCAACAGAAATGATTTTCTCCAGTACCAAAAACATACCCCCTAATAAAAGCACTACATTAAGATTCACCACCACCTATGCCAGGAATTCGAACCAACTAATTGACAGTATTAACACCCATTGGAACATTTTACAATATGATTCTGATATTTCTAATTTCATTCCTGACCGGTGTCAATTTTCATTTAGGAAAGGCAAAAACCTGGGGGGTTTCTTTAATCATTTCAAACATGGTAGTAAGAACAACCATACACAATTTAAACAAACTACACTTTCAGGGGACCCCCTTACAGGCTGTTTTCCATGTGGGCACTGTACTAACTGTGATAAAATCAACAAATCTAAACAATTTTCCAGCAGGAACTGTTCCCAGGTCTATGACATCAAATTCTTTGCCAACTGCAGCAGTGACTGGATTATCTATCTGGCCAGCTGTCACTGTGGTGCTTTTTATGTAGGACAGACCTCTCGACCACTTAGAATCAGAATCTCTGAGCACATCAGCAATATCAGGACAAACAAAATAACCAATGCTTTATACAAACACTCTTTGGCACATACCACTGCAAAATTTACATTCATGGCCATTGATATTATACAAGGAAATAGGACCAACAAAGCAGGTTGGCATTCAATTCTTAACACCAAGGAAAAGAAATGGATTATCAAACTGGGGGGATTATTCCCACCTGGCTTGAATGATAATTTTTGAATTAACCAATAGGTATTCAGTGACCTCTATATATCCTGTCACATTTTTGCTGTGTTCATTTTCACTGAAGAAGGTTGTGTATACCCTACCGAAACCGGTCTGGTGCAAAAGTGTTGTCTATGTGTAGGTTTAATAACCTGTCACAATAAACTGAGGTTTTCAGGATCTACATTATGCTGGTTCTGTTTTTTTCTTTTACCATTGTTGCATTTGGAACCGGGCATTTGCTCTACGTGCAGGAACCCTTTTTTATGTAACGCTAATTTGACATGACCCAGATGAAAATAACACAGTCCAAAGCAGTAGAATAAAGCAAACACAGTTTTAATTTAGTTCTTTCATTTAAACAATCCTAGACTTCAGAATGAAACCTACCAAACACCACGTGACATTTACTTAAAAGAAAGGCCACATAACAGCTAGTAAGGACATCACATGATCCAAAACATTAAAATAGATAGTGAATAAAAACACAAATATTTTAAAACATAAAGCTAAAAAGCACATTTATTCAAAATGAATTTTTAAAATAAACTTTTTGCTTATCAAAAAATAGCAGCCCTCATCTCATTACATCCGAGTGACACCTCCAGGTGCATCTGCAGTTAACTCCTACTGATGCCTCTAGGTGTCAAATATTGCATGTTCATATTTGCATCAATAATTGCAAAATCATGCTATGTACAAGGTTTTAAAATATTTCATCTTATAACTTACACAATGGCAAACTCAACAGCATTAACATTTGACCTCTGTCTAGTCAGGTAAAGAGATATTAACTGTTGTTTTTATTATATTAATTTATATGGATATAATTTTCACATTTTTCTAAATATTTCAACAATCAAGTAACAAAGACAGAACGTCTTAGCCTCATATGAAAGCTCTCAGCTATATGAATAAAATGCTTCTGACAGTATATGTGTGTAACTTGAGTGGTTACTGAGATATTGTTAAGTTGTTTACAAAATATTGCAAACATAATAGTTACTGTGTTTCTGTCACTTATAAAATTCAGTTTAAGACCTAGAACCTAAAGAATACTTCCACTGTAAAAATAGTTTGTGCTGAGGGTTTGCCATTTTCACTTCTTTCATAACCCCTATGGTTCCAGAGATATGAACATTTGTTTGAAATGTGAGGACATAGCTTGAGTCTGTCAAAATTCTTAGGCTCCGCCCATTGGAAGTTACAGCAAACTTCCTGAGCTTCATTGGAGTGAATGAGTTAATAGACTGATGATGGAAATTGAGTCATTTAATCCTGGAAACACTGCTGCATTGAATGTAATCTGCCAGAAAAGTTCACGTCTCTAAATGACATTTCCAGTTACCACCCCTCAGGGGCTTTGCTACATTTTACAAGATAAAAAAATGAAATTACACAAAATTCTGGCAGGTAATAGAGTGCCTGTATAAAGCATTTGTTGCATTGTGAATCTTAATGCTATACACTCACTGATAAACATGTTTCCTGAAACCACATGCAGTCCTTCGAATGTAGAATGCACTATAAGAATCACATTTTGCAACAAAAACAACCCCCAAAGTTCCAAAGGAAAAATTCGCTTTACAATTTACTGCAAAATCAGGTGGCACATGAACTTCATTCCCATCAAGTATAAGTGGACATTGTGCACAGGCTCCACACCATGTTCTATTAGGTTTTTTACTTTCACTGCGGAAGATGCATTCCAGTAAATTCTTAGTATATTTTCCTTTTTTGAAAACAAACTTAATTTGGGTGCCAATTTTGTTTTGTAAACTAGGGTATGCACATGGTGCAGCCTTCTAATTCTTAGAAACATATTCATAAGAGGGGAAGGCAGGTGGGAATAAGGTAACATAAAAGTTCCTGAGGAATTTCTGTTCTCCTTACCTTTTGTATTTCTGTCATTGCTCATAGTTGTTCAGCACTCCTGCAGTAATAATTGGTTTAAACCTACCATTTCTCTAATTCAAGATTTGCAGATCAGTACTTCTTCAACAGCCAAGTGGTTACCTTTGTTCTAAAAACATCTTCTTTGAAGCCTTTAACTCCTGCTGAAAACATTATTCACTCAAGGTCATTTGTAACACTCTCACCATTTGGCCATTAACTAAACTAGCCTTTTGTTTGTGTGGATGGTAACTTTGATAATCCAAGTAAAAATTAGAAAATGTTGGCTTCCGATATATTACCTGTCCAAAAAAAAAAAAAATCTCCACAAGATTTTTATAGATGGTCACATCAAGGTAATTCACAAAATCAGAAGACCAGCAGTGTGTAAAAAATTCTGTTGTAGAGTTCAAAAATCAATAAAGATAAACAAACATTCTGGTCCACCTGTCCATATCAAAAATATCCGTCTATCCACCACCCCTTTTTCCCATTTTTACATATGTGGTCGGAGTGTCACTTCAACAGTGATAATTATCTAGAGCAAGGTTTACATCGCTGAGTGGCTAGCAGTGCCGTAGTATTTCTTCCACACCACACACTCACACCTATGACCAATTTAGGGTGCCCAGTCCACCTACTGCATGTCTTTGGTGTGTTAGTGGAAACCAGGGCACCTGGAGGAAACCCACGTGAACACAGGTAGGATATGCAAACTCCACACAGAAGGCACCCCAGCTGAGAATCAAACCAGGACACCTCTTGCTGTGAGGTGACACTATCCACTGTGCTATATGTCATCTAAAAAGTGTAGATATATCCTGACATGTTGAAACTACTCACTTACAAAAACATACCTTGTTTCCCCTACATACATCACCAAGTTGGCATAAGTTGGCATGAGGCTTGCCTCCATAACAGTATCTTCTCTCTGTTTAAAATACTCACCACCGAAAAACAAATAATTGTTTTCAACTATGAGTTCAAAAAATTCAGTTAACATTTCAACGTCATAGGGGGTGAAACAGTTGCTCTCCATCAGGGTGTCATTAAGCCATTTGATTTCAATAAAGTGTGGACTATAAGAAAATAGATCAATTACATCAGTTGTAAAAGAAATTGCATCCTGTTCAAATATAACTGGCTCATAGCTTTTAAGAAATGCCAAGAGTCTTTCCAAACATGAAATTTGTCATCAAGAAACTGCTTTAACCTGTGATCAACATACTTAGCATATCCCTCTATTTTAGACTTCCCTCCAACAACTATGGGTCTCAGTGGTGGGCCCACACGCCACTTATGGAAGTTGGGGATACCAAAGATCCCTGGAATAACAGGATGGTCAACTTGTAAGAATTTAAACAACTTAAGTGAAATACAATTTTCCAACAACAGATTATAATAATATGTGTCAATGCACCTATATGCAATATTTACTTGGTTAAATCACACAAATCGGTACCTAGAAGTTTCCATTAACATTGCATTCATTTTCCCACATAGTCCAAATGGCTCTCCAGTGAATTACATTTCCAGAAGGAGTTAGAGACTTTAAAGAAGATGTTTTTAGAACAAGGGTATCTACTTTATTTGCTAAGAAGTGCCGAATCCCTTGAATGAGAAAATGGTAAATTTAAACCAATTATTACTGGAGGGGAAGTGAATAATCTAACTATGGGTAGTGACAAAAATTAAGGATGGCAACAATTCCCTAGGAACTTTTGTGTTACCTTACTCCCAGCTAGCTTACACTCTTATAAACACTGTAGACCGAACGTGCTTTGAGGAAACGTGTTTATCAGCATGTGTATAGCAAATTTATAGCGTTAAGATGCATGATGCAATAAATGCTACATTTAGGCACTCTATCATCTGCCAGAATTTTGTGCAATTTAATTTTTCTATCTTGGAAAAGATAGTAAAGCCCCTGAAGGATGGTGAATGGAAAACTCGCTTAGAGGTAAGTTACTTTTTCTAGAAAATTAAATTCAATGCAACAGTGTTTCCAGGTTTGACTAATTTTCCATCATCAGTCTATTACAAATGAGGACTGCTATCTTATGATAAGAAAAATGTTTTTTAACAATGCATTTTGAATAAAAGTAGTTTGCTGTGTTTTAAAATATTTGTGTATTTATTGTTTCTTTAAAAGTATTTAAATGTATTGAATCATGTGATGTTCTTACTAGCTGTCATGTAACCTTTCTATTATTGAAATGTCATGTGGTATTTAGTAGGTTTCATTCTGAAGAAGTCTGTGATTGTTTAGATGAAAGCGCTAAATTAAGACTGTGTTTGCCTTATTCTACTGCCTTGGACTGTCACACTTTCATCTGGATTTGTGGTTATTACATGTTTGAGGTTTTTTTTTTTTGGTAAATTGACATGAGGTGATGGTGGTTCTGACAAATTCAGTTCCTCCCTCCCAGTTGCCCCACATCTTTAAGGTATGGTAGAGACTAAACCCTGATATAGCCGGGGGTGCTGGTATTACATTGGAACCATATCTTTGTGTCTGTGTGATTAACAGAAAGTTGCTACAGTCAGTAAATTTAATATGAAATTGTCTTACTGATTTGCCATTTCTTCCACAGAAAGCCATGCCTTAAACTGCTGAAATGCCTACTGCAAGAACTAAAAAAACAGCACCCAAGGGAGTTATCAAATTTCTGCTCGTACCATGCAAAGACCAGTGTTTTTCATGCCTATGTGAAGAGACCAAAAGATGAACAGTGGCAGTGTGAGAATATTGAAGATTGTTTTGAGCAGCTTCTTGATGACTTCATAGAATACCTTAAGAATAAAGAGTTGCCACATTTTTTTATTCCAAGCTACAATCTCTTCAGCCCTAAACTAATTGATTCAGAAAGTAATTCATCCCTTTTAAGGTACATTGAATATGAGAGAAATAATATGTTCCCAGTTTTCCGGACGTATGTTTTTTAATTATACTGTTATTCATTTTCTTTTCTGAATACCGTGTACTGCCTTATTAAATTAGTTACTGTTTTTGTTCATTAAATTTCCTTAAATTTCTATCATTAGAAGTGTCTTCTTATTGAATTTACCTACTAGAAAAGTATTTGCCAGTGACTGATTTGCTAACAGCTGCTGGACATGTGATGAGCATAGCAGATTGCAATGCAGAGGCTCAAATTAACATTTTAACATATGAAATGTACAAAACAGAAATGCTTTCAGGAATTGGGTCTGTGATAATGCTTGCAGCTGTGAAAAGAAGTTACCACCATTGCAAACCTGAAATCTGCCTTTTGGAGGGATGTTTTTTCCTAGAAACATCATTTGCAGTGCTGCATGGTTACTGCGCTGTCACCTTCAATCATGTTGTGGTCATGCAAATAAGCTCAACACTGTTGCATGGGGCACATTCTCAGAGTAATGTTATGGATTATAGCAACACGTTTGGGTATCTGCTGGGTGCAGGACATTTTCCACTCAGACACAGGCATACTGGACCATCCCCTAGTGAGCACAAAGCACAGCATCTAAAGAAGTTGTAGTGCCCTTCATCCTATCACTCATTCAGTCCAATACAGAATACTTCTAGCTTTCATCCTATGAAGATTTCAGTTACACAGATTGTCATAGTATCTTTGCTATTTACCTGTGGCCCTAGAATTAGCCAGTTACACAACTGTCAAAACCCTTACTCTAAAGCATCCCCTGTTCATCTAAAGTAACTGGCAACCAGCAAAGCCCTCCTGTCACTTTGATGACCAGTCTCTGGCATACATTTATTTCAGCAGCATTGTGAGCACATGGACTTCTGCTGAACTATTTATCTATGACTAGCCATGACAGTAAGAGGAGGGCTGCACCACTGTCTGGATTATTTAGTTGAATGCAGATGCTTTGGGGTGGAGGAGATGGGGGCAACTGTGAAGCATCTCTGGATACTAGGAGCATTTTTTATCAGAGGAAATATAGGTGACAGAGAAATCGTAGATGAAAGGTGGAACAAAAATAAACTTCAGAGCATTTGTTACTGCAATTAAGCTCAAAACCAGCTTGTTTTCCATTAACATGGTTTTATTGTGCATTCTGGTGGGAGCAGATGGCTGATTCAACCCATCAGAGTTGGGAACTGCTGGTGGTAGGCTTATTGTGTGTTTATTTGATTTGCCTGAGGGAGTAACTGTGCATTGCTTGTATAAATGCACAGATGTGGTTATCTGTGCCTTGTATAAATACAAGCCTCTAAAATCCTCTATAGGAAACCCTCTGCATAGTCTCTAACTGCTCATAGCTGCTTGAAGAGCTGCCAGTTTGCACAGAGGGCAGCACCACTGCAGGTGATCCTAGTGTATACTACTAAACACTCTCACTTAGACCTTTACATGACTCTGCTCTACTCCTTCCAATTTGCTAAGAATCTGGTATAATGGATAGGCACTTCCCTGTCATCTCTGTTTCTGGCCTGGTGGATATGGGAATCCTGAGGCAGTGTAGTAATTGTCTTATGTTCACTGACAACCATTTGAAGGAAAGCTCCATCTCTGAACTAAGAAAATCTATTTTTACACTCTGTCTCTGTTTTCTGGGCTATTTTAACACCTCAAAATCACTCTGACCATATCCTATAGAATTTTAATATGTTTTCTGTAAAATGGTTGCCAGTGCAGCTTGACATATCAATGTGAACTTATTTTTCTTCAAGCCTTTCTCTTTCCCATAATCCAGTTCTAGTATACCTTGTATGAGTCATGCTAGACATAAGGAAATAGTGGTGCATTCCGATACTATTTCACACATAATGGAATTAATGTTAGTCACTGTTATCTTATATATTGTCAGTAACAGGACTTCTTTTATTTCTTGAAAGGCCCTCATTTGTATGTGTCTCAGGGCATGTATTACAGTATACTTAGGAATTACACAGCTGCAACCAAACAGCAGATAAATTACAAGCCTTTTTTCAAAGTATCTTTTTGTAGTCCAAGATGAATTGATAGCCTCCCATCCCCACACTTTGGTAAATGTGCAGATACTTTACAAGAATTACAAGAAAAAATTAGGGCTGCTGTTTGATTCAAAATTTAGTCATAATTAATCACTCAATGAAAAGTTTTAATTGAAATTAACAGCATATTAATCAACATTTTTTCCTTCAAGCATATTAGTCTAGCACTTTGATATAAACTGAAAGTGAATAAAACAACAGACAAGACAAAAAAACAAGACATTGATGTTGTCACTTAATTTATTTTTTCAGCCAATTGCTTAAGAAGACCAGTTTATTTACATTAGTTGGTTCAAGGGATAGTCTTTTTTTTACTGACAACATATCCATACACAGAAAACAAGCATTCACAATGGTCAGTAGTGGCTCCTAAATATTTTCTGGCTAACTAAGCTAGGACTGGGTAATTGTCCTTGTGTAGCATCCACCACTGGAGTAAATGTCAATTTGTTTTTCAAGTCTGTATCGCTCAACAACTGCTTTCTTAGAGAAGGAGAGAGGCATCAGTGGCTCACCTCCAGAGTCTGATGAAAGTTCATGCATTCACATTCTCTTTGTGGGTGGTTCTTCTTCTGGTTGATGATTACCATGTTGATCAGAATGTTCTACAAGAACTTCCAGCTCTTGCCAAACCCTGTGTCTTTTGTCTTTCACAAACATTTAAGATTTTTGAAATGTAGGTCCAATGTGGTTGCAGTTTCTAACCATGAAAGGTTGAGGTTCAGTTTGCATTGTTCTAGATCCATCAGAAATGCTTCTTTGAAATATATGATGCTAGTAGGGTCATCATCAGATACTACCATTTTGATTTCAGTGTGGAAGAGGGTTGGAAGTATCATTGAGCAGAAAAGATACAGCTCTCTGCCCAGTAATTCTGTAGCGTAATGACAGGGATTGAGAACTTTTTGCACCAGATGCAGTTTCTCCCACACTGTCTCTGTCTCCATTGGCAGAGTGATCCTGTGTTTGTGGCCTGGCTGTGCTAAAGTTTTCAGCACAACTCCTTTGTTGTTTAGAAGGCATTTGATCATCTGAAGAGATAAATTTCAACATGTAGGAACATTCTGAATTAACTTCTCCTGTCGCTGATACAGTTGCACTTGCTGCCATTGTCAATTCAGCACTATTTGCAGGCATTTAGCTAGGAGGCCTTCAATTCCAGACTCTGCAACTGATCTTGCTACTGATGAATAGCGTTGTTCCATTTGAACCATTTGAACCAACTTCCATTTATCGCTCACGAAAAGAAGACTGGAAACAACATGAGAAGTGATCAAGTGAAGCTGACTCAGTGCTGCTTACTTAACTATGAAAGAATTAAATAACACATGTAGCAGTTGCATTACAAATTTTAATTGCCGATAATTTTTCTACATTGATCGTACACGTTAACGGTGATTAATCAGCAGCCCTAGAAAAAATATTTTCTGAATTTTCTCTAAATGTCGCAGACATCCTTGATATTACATTCAAGCCATCTTTAAATGTAAAGTAGTATTCACAACAAACATTTAAAGTTTAAAACTTAGCATTTCACTACTATCATGCTGGTTATGTAAATTTGTTAAAAGAAGTGACAGCTACCTTTGAACCATTGACTGATCTAATTGCTCTGTTATGAAAGGCATAGCTACAGTGGAAGCAGCTATGAATCAGTGCAAGTTCTCTTCCTTTCTGTAATAAAGACTATGGAAAACAGTTTCACACCTATCTGTCTTGTTTACAGAAACCTGAGCTCCTGACATCAGCAGGTCTAATTATCCGTATAAGATTGTCAGCAGTACCTGACTAGAAATTTCTCTTTGTCTGTGGTATGTCATGCTGGTGTAGACAAATTCCTCTGGAAATTATGTGAGAAGTTAAGCATAAAAATGTACCCTTTCTTTGATTCCAAGTCAAGGAAATGAAAGTTTTATAAAGTACAAGCAGGGCTACCTACACAATATTGCAATCATATTGTAGGGAGAAAAGCAGCCTAAAATTGAGTTAAACTGTAGAAGGTGGTGCCTTCCTTTAATTTTAGAACAGACAAACACAGCATGTAAAAGATGTAGATACACAATGTCATTGGAGGCAAAGCTCTCACATACATACATGAAAAATGCAAAACAAGTTGTTAGCGTTAGACCCAAAACACTCAATGCCAACACTAAGGAACAAATACATAGACCCATATATGTGGAGGTACTCACATGTAATCTACCCAAACCTCCAAAATGTCCTAAAAACATATCTCAGTAGGCCCGCACTCACTGTAAAAAGACAGCTCCTCACACAATGCATAACTCTGAAAATCATAGTAGCCCTAGATCCAAGATACTAAGGCAACACACCACACAGCCAAACATTCTAGTTATTGGGTATTCCATTCTAAGACATACTGATGCTCACCTTATCAGAATAAACAAGGAGAAGACCACAGTGAGCTATCTGTGTGGAGCCAGGATCCATGCATGCACTTAGGTCTCTAAACCACAAGTACCAGTATGACACAGTCATAGCCCATGTGGGGGTAAACGGACGAAGAAGTACCTGACTGGACTATATGAAGAGAGACATGATGGAGATCTCTAAATATGTCGTCCAAGGTCGGTATGAATCTAGCCTTGAGTAGAATCCTACATTCACCAATGATGATGCCACAGTAACAGCAAAATATGATTGACTTCAACAATTGGCTTAGTTTCTGGTATCACAACAGAGGTATCCAATATCTGTCAGCCTAGGGAGACATGATCAACAAACCAAGATGCCAGAGATGGTTTGCACTTGTCACCACTTGGCTTCCAAATACTGGCAAAAACTTTATCTATCCCCATAGTGCCTTTTTTTAGGCCATGCCAAGTTGTTAAACCCTCCAACATAACAAAAATTACTCACAGCTCAGTTCAGAATAAAACAAAGGGAGGAGGTGTCTCAGTGTTCATAAAGGACAAGTATACTACTAGACTGGTCCAACAACATGACTTGCTTGAGCTGCTCCATGCCCTACTAAGAATAGGTGGGACCCCCTATCATATCCTTGCCAGCTACAGATCCCCTAACATGAGTCTAAAAAACCACACCTCCTGCCCAAACCTACTGGAATTTCTTAACATGCAGCCTAACACCATACTTAAGGGTGACTTCAACGAGTCTATATCAAAATCTCGAGCTTTTACTTACCCGAACACCTAAATGCAGACACATATTTCATGAACCGCAAATACACTGAATGCCCTAATTCAATAACTCAAAATGTCATAGTTGTCCCATCCCACTGCCCCCTACATACTATCTAAACAAACTAAATAAACCACGTACATGCACTAACCAAAACCCTACTTCTAACCCTAAACTAAACCTTACTTCTAACCCTACACTAAATCTTTCATATATCACCAAGTATGCACTTAACTTAACCCGCACCCTAACCCTAAGGTCCATAATTATTGCACACTTACCTTACAGAGATGTACCGTCGAAGGGCCAACCATGACGGATCGACGTTTCGGATTTCGCACTTCAGGACGATCGATCTTTTTGTGGTTTGATGAAGACGTGTTGGCGTTTAGGTGTTTGGGTAAGTAAACGTTCAACTTTTTAATATAGACCCGACTTCAACTACCCTTCCATAAACTGTGAGACTTATACAACCCGTAATTCACTTGCTCTGTGATTTTTGGACTTTTCGTCAATGCAAACACCTTGGAGCAACTAGTTAGCTCACAAACTAGAGGTACAAATATTCTAGAAATGATACTCATGAACATGGAGGATGCTGCTGCCTCCCATGCATTAACTCCTCCCTGGAAAGATCTGAACACAAAATGACTAACTTAGAATGCCCATCAAACTCCAGACCTGTTAAAAACTTTGCTAAGGCCATTTACTTCAAACTAAGTGACATTGTGTTAAACTTCCAAGCCCCTCCAAACCCAGATGACACTGAGGCCTACTCTGAGCTGTAACCAAAAGCACTGTACAACCACATTTATAGCTGCATGGAGGAGGCAGTACCTGTCTGAGTCAAACCTATGGCTCTTCTCGCCCCATTGGCTGCATAGGAAATGAGCCTCATGGAGAAGTTGACTACTGAGTTAAGGGTTGCCAGCTGAGAAGCCACTTTAGCCTGAGCCCCTTGAGCTGATGGATCCTGTAGGGTATCTCTGAGCTTTTTCAGGAGATCCCTCTGAAGCCTGGTGAAATGGCATAAGTAATTCAGAGCCCTCATGGAAAAGGTCACTGAAGCAAACATTCACTTCCCATATCTGTCCATGGTCCTGGACTCCTTGTTAGGAGGATGGACAGAGGAAGAAGTTTCTGATAACTCCTTTTTAGTGGCTGCTGCTACCACCATGGCATCCACAAACACCCTTAGTAAGGAACTGCTTGTCAGGGGGAGCAGTAATAAACTTGCCTGGTCTCCTCGGGGTTGGTTCCACTGTATCTGCAGCTGACCAAGCCCTTTGAGCCAACACAGACATTAGTGGATCGAAGAGCGGAGAAACCCAGGAGGTGGAGGGTCGGGAACTGAACGCATCCAGGAATACAGATTCATCCTCGGTAGGGGCTAGGGTATTCCAGTTCCCCCTCTGCTTAAGAATTTCTAGGATGTCCACGAAGGAAACATCTTCAGAGGGAGATCTTGGGGACCCTTCTGACTCATCCAAATCCGTATCCAAAGTAACAGACTCAGGGGAGTCAATGTGCTTCCTCTTGCACTTTTTCTTCCAAGGGGTCTCCTCTGAATGATCAGGGGAGGCCTCGGAAGAAGAGGAAACACCCAATGGGGTGACTTGGAGTGCTGGTTCCCCACGCTTGGGGTCTGGAAGAGCGACAGAGGTTGACGCAGGCACCACAGGGGATGGAGCTGGTGGGGCCGAAGGTGGAGCTGGCTCAGAGGCCAACACACTCCTCATGACATCGAAGGCATCCCTGCCATGATGCAGAGAAGGCTCCGGCTATGAGGAAACTGGAATCCTCCTCCACACTGAGGGAGATGGCTCCGATGCCGATGTAGGAGCTGAGCTCACCTGCGCCGATGCTCCAAGAGGAAGAATGGGGTCGGACAAGGGTCCGATGCCACTCGTCCCCTCTGAGCCAATGAGGGAGTCTCGGTGCCCAGATCCCTCAAGGGAAGGTACCATCGAAGGGGTCAGAGCCGATGATGGATCCAAAGGAGAAATCGTTATCGGAGCTGACGGTTCCGCGACTCGGACCCCAACAAACTCTGGCTCCGAGCTCAATGGAGTCGGAGGAGGAACATCAATAGAAATGGACGGAGCCAACACCTGTTGAGGAGGGCTGGACAACATTTTGGCCAGTGCCTGCTACTTCAACAACCTACTGACCATTCTCTCCACATCATGGTCCGAGAGCCTAGAGGACTGAGAAGAGTGGGAAGATATATGACTATGGTCACTTTCTAAGAGGGGAGACCGAGGAGCTGAGTATATGGACTCCAACAAAGGGGACCTTGGTCTCTTGTGAGTCTTTGTCGGCTCCGAGGGTACTGGTGGAGCCGACGAGGAGGCAGTCTCCTCTGTTCCAGCTGGAACTGAAGAAGTAGACAAGTCTTGGGCCAAGGACGGCTCCAAGCTGGGAGCCGACGATTTGGCTGGTTTAGGAGACTTCACCGGCTGAGCCTTGGCTGGTGAATCCTGAGGCTTAAGAAGGCCCCTTGATATAAGTTTATTTCTGTGCTCCTGCAGAACTCTTGGGCTGAATGCATGGCATGCAAGCAGTAGAAGCAAGAAGTGTGCCCATCTGTCAGAGACATTTTCTGACAGCATGAGTCACACTTCTTGAATCCCGAAACCTTGGATTCTTTGGACATAATGCACAAAAAACACAAAACCACACTAAGCTATAAAACACTGCTAAAGTGACTATCTTAGTAAAAGTCTAAACTAAGAAGACTAGCACTAACACTACCACAAATGACAATAAAATACTAACAAGCCAAAGATATATACCTAGTTTTTTTTTTTTATAAGTAGGAACCTCTAACTTAACGGTAACCTACGAATAGGGAGGTAGAGGTGGGGGAGCGGAGGGGAGAACTCTCTAATTTAAATGAGTTTTAAGGGAAAGGGAAACTACAACACTCTAGACTAAGTAAACTAAAAGTACTATATATCGCTAACAAATAACAGCAGAAAAAGGTAATTCTATCAGAGAAGAAAGTTAATAAAATTAAGTTATACGAGCCTGAGCCAGTATCCAGGAACCTCGCAGCTGAAGCGGCAAATGAGATCTGGGTAGCTAGCGCTAGGCATCATGGGATAAGGGGTAGCCTCAAGTCAGTAAACAGCTCTCGAGCTATAGAAGATGGCCGAGTCGGAGCAGAGGATCGGCTCCGAACCCAACCAGCAAGAAGGAAGGTGAGATGAAGACAACTAACATGGAATGTTATGGTAGGTACATAACTTCTTTTTAATTATCCATAAATTTATTCCAGGATTTACTTGTATGACCCTCCAGATGTGGTCTCATTGATTAAAAGGCTGATGCTGACAGCTTGTTTTTTAGGTATTATGAGATCTATAAAATGTATTTATTGATTTATTTATTTGGTTATTTGACATTTGTTTACTGGGATAGTCCGACTGGGCAGATGCCCATTTTCAGAGAGGTCAGGGGGGAAAGCCCCAATAGATATGAAAGAAAGCAAAACAAAACATAAGATACAACTTGTACAACAACTGTAAGTACAAAGGAACACAAATGGTACATAAAAATAGTTGAAAATACATATTATTGTCAAAGCATTTACAAACAATGGAGAATACAGGATTTGCTTAGAATAATGTATATTTGGTTTACTTCATCTAGGCAGATAAAACAATTTATAGTGTAAAATAAACACTGTCTAAGGTAACGTTGAGGCATGACAGGAACCAAGGAGGAAAATTAGCATGAGTAAGTGGTGAAAGCAGTTGGTATAGAGAGAGAATGTAGGATAGAGCTATGAGGGAAGTAATAATTGAGATGAGTTAGTATAACATCAGGTGGAGAGAGTAAAAATCTGCATAGGCAGTAGAAGAGGTGAAATTATGATGTCTGTAGTGCAGGAGGGAGGATAATTAGCCAGGAGTTAGACAAGAGCAGAGCCAAGATTTAGTCAGGTAACACCTGAGAAGTATTTTGAACTGTGAGGAATTAGCAGTGGTTAGGATGTGCTGGGGATCGAGTTCCAAGTCCTGGAGAACCGACTGGAGTAGAGAGAATCTCCAGAACTATTATTAGCTATTGTGACTTGTAATAGAAATTTGTCAGAAGATCTCAGGTGCCTTTTATTAGATTGAAGTTGGAGTAGATTATGGAGTGCTGGACACTTGAATTGGTATACTATGCCATGGGCCTCTGTAAGTTGGGTGAATGTTAGGAAATTGTGTAACTTTAGCCAGTTTAGTTGGGTAAAGCAGTGCAGTGATGAGATATATACAGGGCGTTAGTAGCAAGTCTGGCAATCTTATAGTAACAGGCATCTAGTTTTGCAAGGTCTGCTTTCTTTAGGTTGATGAAGATAGGAGAGGTTCAAAGAAGAGTAGAGAGTAGGTGAGTTCTGGTAATAGATTGTCTTGTGGAGTCAGTGAGGTATGGTTTGATTCTGTATAGAGAACCTGGTTTTATATGAACTTTTTTATGATTAGGGACAAATGTTTATCAAATTTGATATTATTATCTATTGTGACACCAAATAGCTTAGTATGTGATACAGGATCTATCTGGTATTATTAGATGAATATATTAGGGAGACAGGGGGTCTGTGGGTTTTGCAATTTGAAGAGTATTAGTTTAGTTTTATTGGGATTAAGAATTAACTGATAGTCAGAGAGCCAAGATTCTACATCTGAGAAGGACTGCTGGGTTATTTCTTGGAGTTAAGAGAGTGAGGGTGCCGCACAGCTGAGAGCGGGGTCATCTGCATAATGTAGGATTGTGGGTAGCAGTATGTTGAAGATACTAAATAGGAGTGGGCCTAGGATTGAGCCCTGTGGAATGCCTAATATAAACGGTAGCAGAGAGGAGAAATCACATTGCCATTTTAAGCTTGCTGTCTGTCAGATAAGTAGTTGTGGAACCATGCAAGGGCAGAATGGCTTAGTTTTAGAGTTATGAGTTCATTGAGGAGTTTTTGATGGGAGGCAGTATCAAATGATTTAGATATGTCTAAGAATGTGGAGGAGGCTAATTGACCAATATTTCTGAACTGGTTAATTGTGTTTGTGAAACTTAAGAGAACTGTAGTGGTACTATGGTTGGGTTGGAAGCCACACTGGGAATTGGTTAAAAGGTTATTGGATAATTATAAAAATAATTCATGAGCTAGGAATGGATATATTTTTATAACATTTTAGATAGAGGAGATAAAATTGCAATTGGCCTAAAGTTAGAAAGGCCTGTAGAGGTCCCACCTTTATGTAGTGGTATATATAGGATATTTACCAGATTTTGGGAACATGCTGCTCTATTATGGAATGATTGCTCAAAATAGAGACTGGATAAAGATATCAGCAGCTAACTTGAGATATTCAGAAGGTAAATTATCAGCAGTAAGGGAAGTAGGTTTAAGTTTGTTGAGCAATTATTTTTATGGTGCTGGTTTATATGGGCTTGAAAGAGAAGACACTGGATGTTTCCTTCGGACTTTGGCCGTAGTAGTTGTTTTACAGTAGCCCAGAATTTTTGGGGATTGTTTTGGTATTTTTGTTGGGTTGCAATGCAATAGCATTTGTTTTCATTTTTGACCTGTTTGTTGGCTGTATTTCTTAGTTGCCAGCAATAATCTAGGGTGGCCTGGTTTTTATTGGACTAATATTGCCCCCAAGCTTTATCTCTGGTTTTAAGTAACTGCTTGGTTTCTTTTGTTAGCCAGGGAGCATAATTAGACTTTACTGTAACAGTTCTAGGAAGTGCTTGGTTGTTCAGTATGTCTAAGAATGTATGCTTGTGGTTACTAATGCTATCCAGAAGGCATCCTGACTGGTAGGCAAGTGAGGGTTTATTGGTTAAAATCCAATCTAGTATTGACTGTCTATTGGTGTTTTTGTCAACTCTAGTTGAGGATTGTATTAATTGGGAGAATCCATACAAGCTGATGAAATGTGTGGGGTTATTTGAGGTGCAAGTTAACCAGTCTGTATTAAAGTCACCCATAACTATGGTTTCCTGAGGAAATGTTAAGGATGACCAGTGGAGGAAGTCCTCAGTTATGGTGGGGTTGTTCCCAGGAGGGATGTAAATTGCTATAATAGTTATGCATTTAGTGGAATTTACTTCAAGTCAAATAAATAGTAGTTCAGCATTATTGAGTTTTGGAGGGTTGTAGGCATTCAAGTCTGAGTGTGTTTTTATAAACAATAGCTATACTTCCACAGTGTTTATTTAATCTGTCTAGTCTATTGATGTTGTAGCCTTGGGTTAGAATTTCAGTATTTCTTATCTCAGGCTTTAGCCAGGTTTCAGTTAAGACTGCTATATCAGGGGAGTAGAGTGAGAGAGATGTGTGAAATTTGTGTATTTTATTCTCTAGGCTCCTGAGATTCATTTTTAGAAGTGAAAGGTCTGATTTTTTTATGGGTTGGGTTGGTAGTAATGTGAACATTTGGAAGGGGTGGTATGATTGGTCCTTGTTGATGAATTATGGGGCCTGGGTTTAGGTGGATATCACCACTAAGTTTGAGGTTTGATCTTAAGTGTATTAATGGATATGGGTGCTTGAGTGTTATTTTAGTATATTTACAAAGCAGTTCAGGTGTAGTATGTTGATGTGCATATCTATATGTGAAAAATGCTGCTTTGGTAGTGTTAAAGAGGTTTAGTGTTTTATCAAAGTGTATGACATTAGTATGGAGTGGTGCGGGAATTGAGATGGTAGGGGAGGGGTAGATGTAAGTAGGTGATGTTGACAGGATGTTAAAATAAAGGCCAGGAAGAGAAGAATTAGGAGAGAAGTGTGGAAGATCAACATTGTGAAGTTTGGGATGGTGACAGCTATAAGCAGTTTCTGGGGGTTAAGCTGTATGGTGAGGAGAAGTCCTGTTTGGTTATGCTGGTATTTCAGGTACTGAGAAAGATATAGATTGAAATGAGGTGAAATTAGATAGTGACAGATTAGCTGGTATAAGTTAGGGGAGGAGTAGTGAGAGGAGATAATGAGGAGGGAGGTCAAGTAGAGAGTGGATAATGAGGAGGGAGGAACTTAATGAAGAAGGGTGTGGGGTACTACGTGTTGAGGGTGATGATAGGAGAATCTGCAGTGATGGGAGTGGTTAGGGAAAAATAAATGTACGAGCAGTGGGTGGGAAGTGGGTATAAGGTTGGGAAGCAGAGTGATCTGAGCGGAGTGGACAGTACCTGGCCACATCAAGCACCAAGGTGACTGAAAAAATAAAACTGTCAGTAAGCTGGTGGACAACAGATAGGTGCCAGTATACATAGGAACTGTAAATTGCAGCTAGAAAAGCAATTTCTGTCTCTGAAAACAAAGTGGGCAGTAAAACATAAAAAAAAAAAAAAAAAACAACCTAGGTAACGTGTTAGAAAAGGAAAACTAACATATATGTCTGGGTATTTAGGTCCCAGGAACAGACCTAGCAGCATACTTTACTAATTGAGAAGTTGAAAGAGTATAATCTTTTTGCCTCTTTCCTAACCTCATCCCTCATGGACATTCAAAATCAGTTTTATCCACATACTTCATGGCAAAGCCACTGACCTACGATGAATGATTGGTGAACTTCGCAAACTACTTAAGCAACAAGGAGACACTGACTGGAAAACCTGGAAGTGAACACAATCTCTTTTAAATCATACTATCTATATAACATTATGCAAAAAGGATTTTAAAAAGTTAGGTATCCCAAAGTAAATTATCTCTAAAAAAAAAACTTCAACATAATCAAACCCCAAATTCTTTTGGAAAGCAGTAAATCAACTGACAACTAGATCTTAAGCAGTAAGATGTATCCAAACATTGGATCCCAATGACTTTCTAAAGGAATTCTTTAACACAACTCAGCTTGCATACCCATCAGCTTGTTTAACCTACTCCCTCTTGAACATTGCTTTCCCCCATTATTAACACAGAGGTATATCCCAAAAGGAACAAGTGACCTAATTTGCCACTTACCAATCAAAGGACCCCCTCCACCCCGACTCAGACAGTCCCTCATACCCATTTTTAAAGTGATAGAGGGATATAATATATCCCACATATTCAATTTTTCTAATCTTTCCATTCCCAAACATATGGAAGAAAGCAGTAGTTACTCTCATACACAAGTACAGTAAACCATCCAATGTGACTTCAGGCCTGTCTCTTTTACTACAGCTAGGAAGGTTACTAGAAAATATGTATATAACCAACTTAGTATAACTATCAATATGGCATATTCTCTCTTCATCAACATGTTTTTTTCAAACATAGAAGTATTCTAATTGCTTTATTGACCCATACTAATGCAGTTCTAACCAACATAAACAAGGATCACCTTGCAGTTGTCTTTTATATTAATTTCACTAAGCACTGTGAATCAGCAATTCACAGTGCCTTGCAAAATCCAGTATTAGTCTCTTCACCACAAAATGGTTCCCCAATTGTATTAATGATAGAACATTCCCAGTAAAGTTTCACAGTAAGTTTTTACCACTTGAAAACATTATCTTCACCTTCCTGAAGGCTCAGCCCTGCCCCTGGCCCCTATTCTTTTTAGTGTATTCATCTAGTCACTACTTGTCAGTCTTAACTTGTCCAATCTTATCCTCTCTGCTGGTGTCCTTGTCTTTATAGCTTAACTACTAAACACAAAACAATATTGTAACATCTGCAGAATATTCTCAACAAACTCTACTCCTGGTTGATTAAAAACCTTGGCATGAATGTTAAGAAGACTAAAGTGATACTTTTTGGAACTCTACATAAGCTCAAAAGCCTACATCCTCCTGCTACAATAACTAGATCACAGAACATGCCTTTTGCTTTAAATACATTGTCTGAAGAAAAGAGTCTCTTGCTCTTAAAATCATCTATTTCCTAACTTACATTTCTCCTGCAAAATCTGTTACTTACCTCCTTAAACTCTTATGATTTTTTAGTCCAGCTACTCTGCTTTCTTGAAGGTTACTGCTAATTACAGAAAACTGGAAATACACCGAGAGAAAATTATACTGTCTAATCAAAAAATTCTCTACCCACCTGTATTGTACATATGTACATAGTATGATCTTTGTAGCCACATTACTTAGAAAATAATGGCCATCCTTTAAAATTATTCCTTGTATTTATTTTTTTCATTGCTTTATGGGCCCAGTTGAGATCAGTCCACCACCCTGCTAAGCAAATGCAAACAGGTAAATTAAATGAATAAAAAAAAATGGAGAGTCAACAGAAGGGAAAAATGAAAGATGAGGATCATGTACACATCCAATAATGACAGGGATTTTTTTTCAGAAAATCCTTGCAGGAACAGAGAGGAGTAGAGAGGGATAAATATCAAGAATGCATACTGAAAGATTATACTACTACTCTAAGAACTGAACTACATAAGAAAAACTGCAACAAGAAAAGACAAGAGGAATTAAAGGAGGGGATGAGAAAGGAGATGGGTAGAAATATGGAGCAGGAAGAGATACTAGGATAACAAGCAGTTTACATTCTCAGGGATTAATACTGGAAATAAACCAAGAGATCCATGAGTGGGGGACTAGAAATGGGATGGAACAAAAATGAGATCTAGAAAAGACCAGCAAAAATGAAGGAGGGAATAAAGTAGATAAGAACTGAAAATCAACATGATAAAGATGGTTTGAAGAGCCAGTGGTGGGACTAAGTCAAAGCAACACTCAGAGGTTATATAATACAAGAAGTAAGGTAATACAAAGAACACAGTAAAACAAAAAGTGGAGAAGATTTAACGAGAGTTGTCAGAGATCAAGAGAAGTCTAGACAAAGGAAGGAGAACCACATAGTTAGGATTGTCTTCCTAAGGTGGAAAAATCAGTTAAAGAATGGGAATAACCAAAACAGAAAATAAAAGTGAAAAGAGAAGACAGTGTTGATTGAGACAAATATAGGGAAGGCCCTCATCGGGACACTGTAGGCAAAAAGAAAAATGAGGTTTAAGAAGTATGATAAAAATGGTGTGATAGCAGAGTCAGAGAAGGAAATGAGGGGGGAATATAAAACTTTTTTCAATATATATACATGGGGAAAGGAAATGAGAAAAAAAAACAGTAGACTTTAGAATGAAAGTGCTGAAATTAGCTGAGGAAGGAAGGCACTAAACTAACTAATTAGGGGTAAGGAAGTGATGAAAGCCATGAAAGAGATAAGAGAAAGTAAAGGGAATAAAGGGTACCCATAGAATTTTACAAAATAGTTGGAGAGGAGCCAGATGAGGAGATGGCTAGGTGCTTTAACATAGGGAAGGATGTGAGGGGAACTACCTAAATGAATGCAAGAAATGAGAGTAATACAAATCTCTAAAAGGGGGAAAAGTAAAACTGGTAACAGTACAGTAAGGCCTGTATTATTAATTAACATAGACAGGAAGATATTAGCAAAGATATTAGTGAAAGGAATAAATAAAATACTACCAAATTGTACTCAAGAGGAACAAACAGGCTTTGTTGAGAGGAGAATTTCAGTAGGGGAATTGGAGGGCAGCCCTAAGATTTGTGAAGGAAAAACAAACGAATGGTGCAGAAGAGGTAGCCATCATACTTTATCATATCAGTAAAGCTTTTAACTCCCTAAACTAGAGCTTCCCGATGACAATGCTAGAAGATTGGGGAACTTCTGAAGCCTTTATTGGGTTACTGCCATGTGCAATGAACTATTGGAGAATTTCAGTGAAAGGAGGCTACACAGACAAAATCAGTATACAAAAAGGAACAAAACAAGGTTGCCCACTCTATTTGTTCTAGCTTGATATGTGATTGGTAGAGAAGTCAGATAAGTACTAAAAAATAGAAGGTGGGGGATATTCAAGATTTTAATGCTCCCAGAGAATACAGGGACATTTTGAGGGACCATGGAATTCAGTGGGCATTAGAGTAAAATCTGAAAAAAAAGAACAGTCTTGATCAGATTGGGAAAAACACAAAGCAAAGAAAGGTGCAGGAAACTTGAAACTACATATACAGAGGTAGACAGATAGATCATCAAAATGAAAAAAGAGCCTTGTTCAGGCCATAACAGCCAGTAATACCGTATACAAATAATAATAATAAGATCGGGGAGATCTTCCACAGAAATTGGAATATTCCATAATAGATGATGATATACAGCAACTTGTGGGTGATAAACCTAGATTTACTTACAAGAATACAAAATCACTCAAATGACTATTATGTTATGAGAGAAATAATAAATTGGTGTTAACATCTGATAGAAAAGGGACCTATGCTTGTAGAACATGTAACCAGTGCAGTTACATGTCTAATAGCAATAGTTTTGTCCATCCTGACAGTGGAAGATCGTATAATTTTTTAATTTATGCAGACTGCAAGTCACGGGATTTAATATACCTAGCGGTCTACACAAAATGTAGTCATTTTTATATAGGAAAGACTAGTAGGACCCTTCGAGAAAGAGTTAGAGAACATGTCTATGCTATAAACAGGGAAGATGACAGCAATGCCCTAGCTCGACATGTTATAAATGAAGGGAGTACACATGGTTTTAAATTTACTGTGATTGAGTTTGTATATAAGAACATTAGGCTAGGTAATCATAGAAACTACACTGAACAAAGAGAGACAAGGTGGATCATGAGGCTACAAGCAGATAGACTATCTGGTTTGAATGACAGGGTGTCCATGAAACCATTCTTGATAGAAAGGGACAACAAGCATTAACACTGTTTATAAGCTATTAGTCTAGCGTTTTTCAGGATGGCTCACGAATCTATTAATAAACAACATATATATTTAATATATTTTATATTTTTATGGTATACATTTATACATAAGCACATTTTTTTTAAATAGTGGAACATATAGTTTGAGATGTGTTGTATATATGTTTTTAAGCTGCATGAGGTTGAAGTATATATTATAAATTAAATATTTGTTTTTAATATAAAGAATCACAGAGGTTTTGAACATGAATTTCAGCCAGCAATTTTTTAGTAAATTTTTTAATCAATTAAGCACTGATGTCATCAAGTAAGGAACAATAATGATTGGTTGATGAAGTAACAGCAAAGGTATTTAAATATAGAAATGGCTTAGCTTTTTTAACAGTCTGATGAAGCATTCAAGAGAATGTGAAAGCGCTTACTGGATGTTTTATTGTTTTTGTTCTTTAGTTTAGTGTGTTTAATAAAAGGTCAAGCTTCTTATTGTCATGTTGTGCCTCAAGAAAAGGTTATTTGGATTTTGAACCTTGAAACTACGAAGGAAGCTGTTTATAAAACACTTCAAGCTGGAGATACGGGAGATAGTAGAAAAGCGCAGCTAAAACTGCAAGAAGGTAGAGAAAGAAACAGCAGAGATGCTCAAGAGATTGATAGGAAAGGCTTCAATTATTATGGGCAGGGAAAGTAGTTAAAAGGAGTGTTAATCCAATAGTATTTCACATGCTCAGATGCATACCAATGATGAAAAGATGGAAAGCAGTCCAGGGGATTCAAAAATGTATCACAGATAGATCTGCGGAAGGAGTCAAGAATAACCAAAAGGGAAGCTAAAAATGAACATAGATAAGGGCATGGTGAGCCCCAGATTTTGAGAGGAATGATATGTTTCAACTATACCAAAGCTAAGAACATGAGGGAAAGAAAAGGAAATGGAAGACTAATCAGGAAGAATGGGAAAAAAAGGGAAAAAGAGAGAAAAAGAAAACAAATATGGCATAATTGATAAAATCTTAAGCCTGCATGAAACAACTAGATCTGTAGGGGAGTATGGCAAAAAACGAGGACTAAAAGGAATGGCTCAGAAGGGGAGGAATACAGGTGCTGGACTGGAAAGTGAAAAGAGAATAATGAACATCAAAGATTGGTCAGTACTAGAGGGGGGGTGCTACAAATAAAAGGAAGAATAGGGATTATAGGAGATAAAAAGTAGAAGGAGTTATGAGGATGACATGGTGGGAGTTAGTTGAAAGCAATTCCCACTGGCAGGACTGTACCTACAGAAATGTCATTGAGGTAGAGGAATGGTACTCTGAAGTGCAGAAAAATATTTTGTTACATCTTCTAAGGAAAGATTAGTACTAATGGAACAGATGGAGGATTTAAAATAGTGTCCCCCCCCACCACCGTTGAAGATGACAGCCAGCTGTAGCATCTGTAGTTTTGAAAGTTGCTGCAAAAAGATGTATAACAAAAACTATTGTAAATGATAAAGGAAAAGCAAAATGTTTTACCTCTCAAAATTAGTATTTTTGAAAGTAGTCAAGCAAACTGCAAAATGATGCTAAAACTGACAGTTTTGTATATATAGTTTTATCTTATCTTGCATTTGTAGACATTCATAAACTTTTCAATAAGTCAAAGGAAATCAGGCTAGAAGCAGGTCTTTATGATACTCGTCAGCCTATAGTATATGTGGCTAGATTTTTGTTTTTATTGTACTGCTTTGCTTTCAGTGCCATGGTTACTTTTGAATGTCATATAGACTTAGGAGAAGGCTGAAACTACAGAGAAAAACAAAGTTCATAAAACTTTTATTTGCATTAATGTAATATGTTTTTGTAGCATTTATCAGTTTGAGAATATGCAGCAGAAACCAACACCTCTTTGTGGACTAAACTGTATGTGTGCTTTGCAGTTGCAGTTAAAGCTTAGATAATGGAACACACTAAAACTTCACAACTGACCTGTAGTGATGACCTAAATTCTAACTTTTTTGGATGTGCAAGGAGTTCATAGGGAAAATTCTTTGTCTTTTGTGATAGAGACCTGGCGTTGAATAATGGGGTGAGTTGCAGGAGACTAGCTGGCTGGTGAGGAGTTATTAAGAAACTAATAACCAGCTTTTTTTTTTTGGGGGGGGGGGTTGCACCACTAGTGCTTTTCAGATATTTTTTGATTGGGTTGCCTTGTTAGTCCCAGCTGTACCAAGCAGGACCAGCCTTAGCCGAAATGGTGCCCTAGGTGAAGTTTTGCTCAGGTGCCCCTTAAGCCCCACCTACACCATACTCATGAAACACTCCTATTTGAGCCAAACCCACAGGTAGGTCACTGCCCAAGAAAGTCACTTCAGTCATTTCCTTCAATTATTTAAATGCATAGGAAGAAAAAGATACTTTGCAATGTAGTTAAACTGCAACTACCTTTGCATACATATTTCTCACTTTAAATACCACAGCTGGATCACAGTCAAATAGAGCCCTAGGCAGGGAAATAGACTGCCCCCCCCCCCAGAGCAGCCCCTCCAGCAGCAACCCTTACCCACCCACAAGCAGCAGCCTTCTCCTCAGTCATTCCAGTGGATGGCTACATCTCACCACTTACCATACACACTGTATCAGTGTGCATACTGTTCCCTTATTTGCTTCTTCGATGATTACAGATATTGAAATAAAATACCACAGATAGCCATTGCTAAACAAACAATACAGTCTCACAATGAAAACAGACTTATCAAGAGCAGGAAACCTCTGCCCTTAAAAGTCACATTCATTGAAATGCCAAAACTCACATTCATTGAAATGGTATGAAAACAAACATTCATAGAAAATGCATCTGACCAGTGGAGGATTAAGTTTAACTTTGGGCTGTTTTCTAACCATAGGCTCTTTGCAAACATGACATTTTTAGGGTCATGCATACATGCATTTATTTTGTGATTTATCTTCCTGATTGTATTCAATTATATTCCTTGTATAATTCAGCACCACTTGTTAGAATGTTTTAAATGTGTAGTTTTAAACATTCTTTTAATAAACAATTAAAATGTATGAACTAATAATAACAAAACTGCCTAATTCAGAACATTTCCATCATAAACGTCTACTCAAACGTCAGTCATTACAATCCACCAGTATCAGTAAATATGCACAATCTCTGCAGAAGTAAAAGGCATCTAAATAATTCCACATTAAAGAGATCTGTAACTAATGAAGAGGTTGCTGCTAGCAAACAACTTTATACTTTATTGTTTCAGCTACAAAGTATCTGTTGCCCTTGAATAATAAACTGCCTGTGTTACATTAACAAAATGATAAGCTAGTAATATTGGAATAGGGAATGGATGGCAAATTGACAACAGGTTCATAGTTACTAGGTGTCTCATCTAAAGGAGGACATTCTCAGGACTGCAGCATCCACCGTCTTTAAAGTACAACACGGTACAATATCAGCAAACCATCTACATACTCTGAGAGTATAATCCACAGCCTTCTGCATCAAAAGCAAATATACTACCTGTTGTGCTACTAATAATGCAAACAGACTTGCTATAAGCAGCACTAAACTTCTCTTCCCCTGAAGCACTCTGCTCCTCGTAAAATCCACTTGACACTCAACTATATCTCTCAACTTTGCAGCACAAGAAATCTGGAAAAAGCCAAAATTTATTGGGGAGGGGGACAAAACCCCAAAACCAGGGACACATATTAAACATTGCTTGTATAATTGTAGAAAGTTGCTAGAATGAAATGCTTTGTGTTACCATACACTTCTTGAAAGATAGGAAGACTGAAATTTAAATGACTATCATTATTTAGTGAATTCAGTCCTCACTGTTTTGCTAGAAAACCACAAATTTGTAAGAGGAACAGACCAAAAATATGAGCCAAACATTCCAACTCCTTGCATCACAAGTGGTGGTAGGGGTAGAGAATTCAGGCTCTTGTTTCTTGTACCTAAGGTACAGGGTTTGAGCCTGAGTAACACTAACCACCAGGTATACTTAACTGAGGCATTTTACACAGACACACACACACACACACACACACACACACACACACACCTTAAATGAAGCAGCAACACACACAAACACACACACACACACACACACACACACACACACACACACACACACACACACACACACACACACACACACACACACACACCTTAAATGAAGCAGCAACACACACAACATAAATGAAGCAGCAACACACAACATAAATGAAGCAGCAACACACACACACACCTTAAATGAAGCAACAACACACACACAAACACACACACCTTAAATGAAGCAAACACACACACACACACACACACACACACACACACACACACACACACCTTAAATGGAGCAGCAACACACACCTTAAATGAAGCAGCACAGCAGTAACAGAGACCGGATTGGAAGAACAGGAGGTGATACCTAGCTACACCACTGGTTGCTTGCACCTTGAAAATACAAATTGTGCCCTTTACGAGGCTGGCTTGCACAGTGCCCTATGTGATTGCCTATGCCTAAGGTTAGCCATGGTACCAAGCTGATTCATACTGAGGGGATGGGGGTCAAAAAGCTCTGATAGGAAAAATGCAGTACTGAAATAAAGCTCTGGCAGTTAGTATAGAGGTCTAAAGCTCTGACTTGTTAATGAACTACTTCCTCTTCCATGGTTACAAGGTCTGAATCTTTCCACCTTCATTTGCCTACCGTGTGACTTAGAGCATGCCACTTAGCAAGACAGTGCTTTTTGGCAACTGGGAATTTGGACTAGACTCAACAATGGTCCCCTGTACTCCATGAGTAGTAGCAACCTGTTAACCTAAACATAGAAGGGATAATAAAGAAAATAAAGGAAACATTAGGAAGAAGAAAAAAGAGGAAAAGCAAGGAGGTAAAGAGAAGTAGATACAAAATGAACAAGGGAGAAAGAGAAAGGGAGGGAGAAATAAAGTATAAAACTATAGAATAAAGAAAGGGAGAAGAATGAAATAAACTAAAAAGATGAAGGTGGGCAGAGATGGACACAAGGGAAGAAGACAGGGATGAAGTGTGAAGAATAACAAAAGAGTCCAGAACTTTAATGTCAGTATGGGATATACAGTTCAGGACCGTTTAATGATAGCATCTCACATTGATTAGACTGAGAAGTGAAGGGAGGGGAAGAATGATAAGTAGAGGAGATGTGATATAAAACAGACTAGACTGACATGTTTTTGATTGCAGTGGGCAACTGAAATCTGGGGTTAAGATTTGATAGGGTGGGAGAATGGAGGGAATGAAATTGCAGAGCAGAAAGTAGCTCTGCCTGCTGATCCTGAACTCAGCCCAGGAAAAGATAGATAGAGCAACTGGAAAAAAAATGCTACTAAAACATGTAGTGGGGGATCAAAGTTAGAACTATAGAAAATGGCTATTGAAAACATGACAGAGAAGCTGATACATGAGAATCAATGCCAACACACTCAGGAGTGTAATAAAAAAATTGCAGTCTGAGGAGGAGAGGGAAAAATGACTAAGTGGGCAACAGTGAGTGTAAGATAAGGGATAAGCCAGCAAGACGACTACAAACTGGGCGCCATAGTGGAAAGTGCATCGGACACGGATATCCTTCAGAAGGGACTCATGGAAACAGATAGCTGGTGCCAGAGCCATGGCCTGAAGTTAAACACCAAAAAATGTATAGTCATACCCTTCGGGAAAAACAAGGTAACCCCAAGCTACCATATAGGTGGCAATCCACTCAGCACAGAAGAGGTTATCAGGAACCTGGGGACCCAGGTTGACAGTGGCCTTTCTTTTGACACTCACGTTGCTAAAGTGGTTAGAAAGACCTTCTACATTGCCCACCTGATCATGAAGGGATTCACATCCAGATCTAGTGAGGTCATTGTTCCCCTGTACTCTTCACTTATCAGACCAATGATCGAGTACAATGCCCCATTCGGGATGTATCTCACCCGACATCTGCAGCAATTGGAGAGACCCCAAAAGTTCCTCACCAAAAGGATAAAGGGACTCCAAAATCTGTCATATGCTGCCAGATTGAAGAAACTCCAGCTCTATTCAGTTGCATACCGTCTGCTCAGAGGTGACATGTGCCTGACATACAAGGCCATGTCCAACCCAGAATTAATGGACATGCTCCACCTCAAAAAATCCAAATCCACCAAAACCACTAGAGCAAGTGACTTAAACCTTAGCACGGATATAAATAGGACGTGCTGGAGGGATAGATTTATCACTCAGAGACTCCCTATGCTGTGGAATAAAATCCCAGTCCATGTGAGGCAGAGCACCTCGCTGGCTCTGTTCAAGAAAAATCTTGACCTGTGGATGGGAGATCATAGGTTTACCCCGGGAATCATCTCTGTGTCACTGCTGGACAGAGGCACAACAAACTAATGGGCACAGTATTTTTTCATATAAGGGGTGGCGTAAGCCACAAAACTTTGGGTTAGGCTTATAAATGCCTTAGGGCAGATAGCCTAGTATAAACCTATGAACCTATGAACCTATAAGTAGATAATAACAAAGAAGGGATTGGAGAGAAAAAGGAAAACAAGAAGGCGGAAGGAACAAGTCATGGTAATCTGAATCTAAAGAGGTGGGAAAGAATATACAACATAAGAAGGTGAAACAACAGAGATATTGGAGACATGGAAAGAAAGAGGATCCTATACAGGATAGGAGCAGGGAAAGGGGGATGGCAAATCAAAGGGGAGGAATAGTTAAATGAAGCAATTATGCACACTGCAAATACTGTGACTGTAAAGCTATCCACTGAATAACCCAGACTCTCTGCATTTTGGGCAAGAATAATTATTCCTCCATTTTGGATATTCATACTCACAATCATGCTATTCATAATTCCAAGCCATGAACAATGGCATGTGTATTAAACCAGAAATGTGGAGAGTGGCATTGTTACACAAGGAACCATCCAGTAAAAGAAAGTCTGCCAATCTGAGATTGGTCATCCTTGCAAAGATGTTGGAGAAAATTACAAGGAGCATAACTTCTTGAATTTAGAGTGTCCACAAGATAGTTAAAAGCATGGATTCGCCCAGCAAGAAGAATGGTAAGGAAGCTTAGCTAGATAGCTTCCACATGGAGTTCTACAGAATGATAAAGGAAGTTGATGGTCAGAATTTCCCACAACTGCTTAACAAATGCAGGACAAGCAGAAAGGTCGCCCTAGTGATAGTAAAAATAATAGGTGCTGTACTACTGAGTGTGTCTTTCTTTGGATGAGATGTTATACTGAGACCCCATCTGCCAGAGATGATGGTAGCTCAGGTGGAGGTAAAAGATTCCATGGCATTTATCAAAAAGAGTAGGAGAAGTTCCCCGATACCCTGGCCAAATTTCCCCTAGTAGTATAAAAACCATCTCAGGTGTCACCTGAAAAGAGCTTACTAGCCTAGTAGGATTAACCCAGTCAGTGAAGGACAAATAAATAAATAAAATAATAATCTTGCCAAAGAAGAAGAATGAAGTACTGGAATCAAAGGACATCAGACTCCTAGTCATAATTAATATGGGCTACTAGGTTAGAGGAGATGCTTACAAGACACATCCAAAAAGGGCAGGCAAGGATTGTGTAAGGGAGATGTTAATAGATAAACAAATGTGATGTTCTTACCATAACAATAGAGCCATGATGTCTTATTTCTTCTGATTCAACTTTTGGGTTGTCAGATCTGACCTTGGTGCCATTTTTGAAGCTTTTTGAAGCTTTGGATCCAGGGCTGTGACTCCTCTGCTACCCATAGTTCCCTCCACTCCATTTTAATACCTCTGATCAAGTTTGCCAGATATATCATTCAAATTTCAATAGAGAACCAAAATAGTAGAGAATACAGATATTAAGGTAACAAAGAAAAGACAATAGCATGGAGGGCACTGTTAGCAGACAGGCTATCATGCGACGTCTATCCAGTCACCAGGAGCTGTCAGAATATTGGAAAAAGGAAGGAGGGAGAGATGTTGAAATGGATGAAAATAAGACAACGTAGATCTAATTATGGTAAGTACATAACTTTTGTATCCGATGTTGTCTATTTACATCCAATTCAACCTTTGGGACAGATTCCCAAGCTGCCAGTCACCTGGGTGGTATCAAGGAAGGACATTCCTGAGTATGGAGCTGAAAAAACTATCTGCCATGCAAATGTTCTGACAAAAACCCCAAAACCGAAGGGAGAGGTGCTGACAGGGGCCATCCCTTTTGACAAGACCCAAATGGAAAACCTTTTCCATTTACTTTGGTATATCTTCTTAGTAGATTGTTTTTGAGAAAATGAGATAATGTGGACCACTGAGAAAAAAAGCCTGGCATCTCTGGCTATAGTTAAAACAGGAGGAACCAAATGGTCAATCTCATGGACTTTTGGTCCAAAAGAGGCATTCCCAATGGGTGACTTGGAAGGTTTGGATACTGATCCAACATCCAGGGAGGATGTGCTAGAAGAAGCCACAGGAAGGGGAACCAAACTTGCTGAGGCTAAAAAAGAGCAATGAGGATCTCTCTGATCTTGCATCTTCTGAATTTCTGAATAAATTTTGTTATGAGAGGTATTGCAGGAAAGGTGCAGGGCAGTCCTTGGGGCCAGTTGTGGACTAGAACATCCATCTGTGATTGCCCCTTTGGAAGGATCAGGGTGAAATAACTGTTGCAATTGCTGTTTAGGTAGGACACAAAAAGGTCACAGCAATGTCGGCTTCAATGGCTGAAGGTCTGAGTTGCCAATGCTTGGTTGAGGGACCACTAGTGAGGCACAAATGTTAACCTGCTTAACTTCTATGCCAGTACATTGGATGCCTCCAGAATGTGTGTTGGCTAACAGAAAATGAAGACATCACCCATTCCATACTCTTGTGGCCTCTCAGTAAAGAGGATATGGTCAGGTTCCCCACTTTTCATTGATATACCAGACTACAGCCATGTTGTCTCTCTGGATAGAAATCACACCCTTGGGGAGGAAGTCCTGAAAGGCCTGCAATACTAGGAGGATTGTCTTCATCTCCAAGACTTGATATGAAGATTTGGCCTCTAAATTTGACCAGAAACCTTGTACTGTCCTCCCTTTGAAATGGCCCCCTATCCCAGAAGAGAGGCATCTGTAGTTATGGTGGCTAGTGGCTTTGCCTGGCAGAATGGTCAGCCTTCTGTTATCGATGGAGAAGTACTCCACTAACTGATCCAATCCTTGCATACTTGTGTGATATAAATCATGAAATGGAGAGGGTGAACATTTTGAGATCATTGAACTGAAAGGGTTCATTGAAGAACTCTCATGTGAAACTTGGCTAGGGGTACAAGAGCAACTGTCAAAGCCGTTAGACCTAATAAATGATGTTCTAGTCTTGTTTGAGGAGAAGGATGCTGGATTAGCTGGGTAGCAACTGGACACAGAGAAAGCACCCTGTATTCTGTAATTTAGCTACTTGTAGAGATGTGTTCAGATGTCTTCTGATGAATTCTGTCTGCTCTGTTGAAATCAACTGGCACTTGAGGTGATTCACTGTTATACCCTGACTCTGTAGCAAGGGGAGCAAAATGTCTCAGTGTTGTAGCAGTAGATCCCTGGAATTTGCAGTGAGGAACCAATCATGTAAGCATCAGAAAACTTGGATCCCTAGCAGATGGGGATGTGTTGCTATTACTGCCATCATCTTTGTATACACCATGGGGACTGTAGTGAGACCGAAGGGCAGTGCTCTGAACTGATACTGATTGGCTCCCAGCTGAAGATGGAGGACTCTCCTGGATTGTGGCTATATCTTTATTTGATAATATGTATCCTGGAGATCCACAAAGGACATTCAATCTACCTTCCTCAGAAGAGGTAATGAGGACTAAAGTGTGACCATCCAGCATTTTTTCTGTTTCACAAATTGATTGAGATGGCTCAAGCCTAAAATTGGTCTGAGGTTCCTTGTCTTATTGGTTCTAAAGAGGACCTGGAATAGACTTGAGATTCTAACTGGTCTCAGAAGACCTGTTGCATGACTCTTTTTTTCAAGCAGTTTGGTAACCTCTACTGCTGCAGATTCCCACTAACTGGTTGGCATGGTAGGAATATTTCACTTTTTCTTTGCTAGGTAAGAAAAGGGAATGGAGTTGCCTCTGGTAATTATCTTTATCACCCAAGAATCTGTTGTAATGTTGTGCCAGGCTTGTGGGTGTGAGGATAAGCACCCCCGACAGCCTCCAGAGTGCAGCAGTTGGGTATACTTTTAGGAGTGCTGATGGAGTTTCTCAGTGAAGGAACCTCACAAATCCTGATTTGACAGTCCTCTTCTGCCTCCGGGGTGATGTCCATTGGGATTACCTCCTCCTCCTCCTCTGACTCAGGGAGGTTTGTCTGCAGGAGTTTTGTTGTAATACCTCTGTGACTTCCTGAACCACACTTTCTTGCCACCCCTCTGATTTCCAGAAAAAGCTTTCCGGGGTAGAAAAATAGATTGGCATGGCAGAGAGTGTTTTACTATCCTCCTCAATCTGGGTTAGCGTATCTTTCATTTTAGATCTAAACAGTATAGAATAATAAAAAGGGGAATAGACAAAGGGCATCTTGAAGCCTTTCACAAAATCTCAAAGATGCATTCAAGCATGCCATTGCATTGAAATGCCAGGGCCTGCCATCCTAGCCATGACATTAGCTGCATTAGAGATCAAATGCATGGTCACAGTCAACATAGATTGGAGGGTAGACAGTTTGGAATCCACAGTTTTTTGAACATCCACTGATAAGCTACTATAGAGAAACTCTGTGAACTCTTTTGTCAAATCCCTCTGGAAATGTGTCATATGTGCCAAGTGGTTCAGTGCTCTGAGGGCAACCATAATTGACGCGTATGTCCATTTCCTGAACCTATTCAAAGCCCTTGATTCCCTATTAGGGGGATGGAGTGAAGAACTTTATTCAGATTGTTCCTTTTCTCTGGCCTTAGCATCTACAAGTGGACCTTTACTCCAGTGTTTCCTGTCATTGGGGGTAATCAAAATCTAATCTAACTTTTGTGGGATAGGTTCCACCATGTCAGGATCTTTCCAATCCTGCTGAGCCACAAGGTCTATAAGGTATGATAGGATCAGCTGGCAGTACCATCCACAACACAGAAGACCCAGCACCAAAGCCTTCAAGGAATACAGATTCATCAGATGAAGGATAGTCAGTGGTCATCAGTTTGAGGCTATCACAAAAGGTGATGTCTTCCAAGGGTGATCTAGGGGAACCTTCACCTTCCTCCAAGTCTGTATCTTCTGTACCAGTGCTGGTGAAGAGTCTAAGCACTTCTGTTTGCATGTGTGTTTTCTGTGACCCTGTCTCAGGGAAGCATCAGAATGGTCAGAATCAGACTGGGAACTCACATAGTGAGCTCTGGGCCTATTGGTACTGACTGCCCTTGTTGATTAAAATAAGTTGAAGAAGAAGCAGTCTTCAACTGAGGTTGTGACAGATTCAAGCTGGAAGACAACACTTTTTTTTTGTCTAGCCAAAACCCTTTTGAAGGCCTCAATGCACAAAGCCACTATCTGTGCCTAAGGATCTGACCCACCAACCAAGTATGGAGGGGACTTCCTTACTCTGATGGGCCTCAGATCCGAGACTGACCTTGGACCCAAGCTGTTCAGTGCCAAGGCCCTGAGAGGAAGAGACAGCTCTGAAAATGTTGGAGTCAACTCACCACCCGAGCCCTAATGTCAGTGCTTTGGCTCTGAGACCCTTCCTGATCTGAACACATCAGAGTCAAGACAGTCAAGGATTATGCCGGTGTTGAAGTCACTTGGACTGCTGGCACCAGCAAAAGTGCACTGGAGGAGCTCAGATCCATAGGGCTAGATCCAAAGTGTGGGCAGCTACCAAAGATAAGAGAGATTATGCTGCACCCATTCCTGGTGCATACAAGACAGATTTCTCTAGAAGAACCCCAAGTTGGATTTGCATTCTCAAGAATGTTCTCATCATTCTATGTCCACCTCTGTGAGACTTCTAGATGACCAAGAAGACCTTGATTGTGCCACAGAGAGTGGCCTGTAATATCTTCTCTCTTGAAGTATTGGAGAGTGATGTCTTATGCTCACCTGCTCAGTTGGAAACTGGAAAGATGAAGAGGAAAATTGGGCCTGATGAACAGTCATCTCTGACTTTCAAGAAAATGTAGGATCCAGACCCAGAGAATCAGCTGGATCTAGGGAACTTTATCTTGGTTTTTCATTTTTCTTTTCTTTTCTTCAATTCTCTCATTTGACTTTTCCTTTTCTTTGTTCCTTTCTTTTTGGTTTAGACTTGTCTTGCTTCTTACCTGGGGAAGAAGAAGCAGCAGATGAATAAGTCCGGGTCGACCCTGACTGAAGGGGTAGTAGTGTTTTCAAGATTAGCTTTTCCAACGTAGTTTGGATGGCTGTGAAGGCAAAAGAGGCACAGGCCTCATATTTAATGTCTAAGTGAGCAGTGCCTAAATAGTATGCACAAAAAGATTACAAATCCTCTGGGGCAATTTTGTGCCCATAGGCCATGCATTTACACCAACAATAGACAAAAAAACTGTCACTATCAAAAATACAATTGAAACTATAGAAACCTAACAGCTACTAAGCAGTAAAGGGAAAAACGGACTTCAACGTTTTTTAAAGCTAACAATTATAAAAATAGTAGCCCACTAAAGAATACTATAGAGAGAAAAAAGAAGCCAAAACTGGCCACTTATATTTAACTATTAAAACTAAGTATCAAAGGCAAGATAAGCTAAAAATGGCTATTTTTAAGTTTAACTAGTAACACCCTAACCTATTAATGTAAAATAAATTGGATAGGAGAGGAGTAGTAACAAGAAAAAAATCACAAAAGTGAAAGGAAAACTTGTATTGTGAGCCCTTGGAAGCACATCAAGATTCTTTAGGTGGCAAATGAGATCTGGGGCACTACAGTGGACTGGAGGGGAATTATATTGGGGGGGGGGGGCAGAGCCCTGGAGATGAAGCTTCAAAAAACACATTGAGGTCAGATCTTTTCAGTTCCAGCAACCCAAATGTTGAATCAGATGAAAATAGACAAACAAAACTTTCCCTAACAATAGATCTGTGTTTTCTCATTTTTGTCAGGTTCAACATTTGGGTTGTTGTATCCGAACTCTGCACCTTCTTTTAGAGCTTTGGATCCAAGACACTGACTCCTCCCCTACTCACAATTCCCTCCTTCTACCTAAACTACCTCAGATCAAATTTGCTGTTTCTAACCATACAAAAAAATTCTTGATAAGAATAAAACTCCTATGGAATAAAATCACTTATTAGAAATGTCAAATTTGGTAACATGACCTAAAGCAGACAGAGTCTTGGTCGAGGCCTGTCCAAACACCAGACATTTGCAGATAGCAATTTGTAAAGGGGAAGGGAGGAGTGTTGTACTGGGCGAAAATGAGAACACAGATCTATTGCACATAATTTTCATATCCGATGTTGTCTATTTTCATCTGATTCAATGTTCGGGACATATCCCCAAGCTGTCTAAAGGGACCTGGATAGTATCAAGAAAGGGGATTCCTGATATTGGTAGAGTTAAAGAATGTGCATGCTCTAGAATGCACATCCAATTTGTAATGTGATATAAATGTATGAAACATTGACCAAGTTGCTGCTAGACAAATATTATTAGTGAGGACTCTTTTCCATGAATGCTGTAGAAGTAGCAATTGCTGTAGTGGAATGAGATTTTGGTTTTGAATGCAAAGACAAACCTTGAGTTTTATATACAAAAGAAATGCAGTCTGACAGTCACTTAGAAAGAGTAACTTTTGACACACGGTTTCTCAATTTAGCTTTGGAGAAAGAGACAAATAGTTGATCTAATTTTCTAATTTTTTTGGTTTGATAAAAATAGAATCTGATCTGTCTGTGAACATCTAAGGTATGAAGCATGTGTTTTCCTTTGTTAGAGTAATTGGGAAAAAAGACAGGCAAATCAATGGACTGATTCAAATTTGCTTCAGATGAGACCTTTGGGAGAAAGGTAGGATTTGTTCTCAATGACACTTTGTCTTTGTGAAAAATGAGAAAAAGTAGCTTGCATGAGAGCTCTTAGAATTCATAAATTCATTTAATGAATGTAATGGCAAAAAAAAAAAAATTTCCAAGAAAGGTACTTAAGGTCAGCCAATGCTGCATGCTGAAAGGGTTTCTGACTCAGTGGATGAAGTAAACTTGTGACATCCCACGAGGAACTAGGTCCCGATTTGGAGGCATCAGCAAAAAGACTCCTATGATGAAAGCTTTAGATATTCTAACAGAAGCAATGGAAGTGTCATTATGGCCTATGTGAAAATCTGAAATGGCAGCCATTGGAACTTTGATGATAGAAAATCTAGCTACTTGGTGAAAAAGTCCTAAAAGAAATTCTGATATTGATGGCAGGTGGTAGAAAAAGGACCCAGTTTTTTTTAAATAATGCCGAAATCTAAAATCTTCTTCATTTACTTTTATAAATTTTTATGGCTGATTGCTTTTGAGAAGAAGAAATGATGTAGACCACTGGAGAAGACAGCCTGGCATCCCAGGCTATCATTAAAATCTGAGAAACCATGAGGTAAACTTTATGGCTTATAGATCGAGTAAAGGTTACCTGGGTGGGTGACTCAGAAGATTTGGCATGGGCTCCACAACCCAGGGCAGGTGTAGCAAATGCAGCCAAAAGATGGGGAGCCAAACCTGCTGGGGCCAGAATGGGGCAGTAGAAATCATCTTGGTCTTGTACCTTGTGGCTTTCTGTATGAATTTCTTCAGGAGATGTATTTGGGTAATTGCACAGAGGGAGACCCGGGGACCTCATGTGGACTACAGCATCTCTGTGTGACTGTCCCTGTGGAAGGATGGGGGAAAAATAACTGCTGCACTTGTTGTTCAGGCAGAAGGCAAAGAAGTTGCAGCAAGGTTGGCCTCAGTGGCTGAAAATCTCTGTTGCCATTGTCTTTTTGAGGAACCACTCATGCAGTATTAGGATGAACCTGCTAAACATGTGCACAAGTACATTCAACTTCCCAGGAATGTGTGTTGCTATCAGAAAGTGATTCAAAGACATCACATCCTTGAGTAGGTGGTCCTGGAACTCTACTCAAAAAGTTATGTCTTTGTGGCTTCTGCTACCACCATTGCATTGAATGGAGGTCCTTTTGACCAGTGTTTTCTATTTTTCAGGGCTGCTAAAATTCTGTCAGTTTTTTTTAGGAATTGGATCTGTGATATCAGGGTCCTTCCATGCCCTCTGTGCCATAAAATTTGTGAGTGCATCTAGAGGTGGAACCACCCAAGATGCAGATGAGCCAGACCCAAAAGTTTCAAGAAAAACAGATTCATCCAGAGAAGGAGTTTCAGTGGTTCACACTCCCTTCTGCTTTATTAACTCCAGGATATACCCAAATGTGATGTCTTCCAGGGGGAGTTGGGGGATCTTTCTCCCTCACCCAAATCCATGTCCTCAGTGATTGACTCAGGAAAGGAGTCTATTGTTCTTCCATGTGCACATCTGTTTCTTTGGAACATGTTTCTGGGTTCTGGTGGAGACAGATTGGAATCACACTTGGAACTCTAGTGTCAAATGGTCTTGAAGCGTATGGGTTCTGCCTGTCCCTGTTGATCCAAATGAGAGGCATTAGTAACAGGCTGCAGTGGGTGTTGGGACAGATCTGAACTCAGTGCATGCACCTCCATTCTTGGACTAGCAAAAGCCCTTTCCACAGCCTTGAAAGCTGAAGCCACATTTGGGGCAGAGGAAACACTTCCTCTATCAAAGGACTCAGGAAATCTCTTGCTCTAACAGACGTTGGCTCCAAGGAGAGCATTGGGGCTGAGCTGTGAAGTGCTGAATCATTGAGGGGTAGAAACAGCTCTGAAAACCTTGTGGTCAACTCCACCATCAGTAACCCAACACCAATGCTTTAGCTCTGGGACTCATCATGATCCAATAGTATCAGAGTTGATAGAGTAAGGGATGTAGTCAAAGCCAAAGTATCTTGGAATGTCAGATCTCACTGAGGTGTGCCTAAAGGGTTATGGCCTGTGGGAACCAGATCTGAAAACTGAACTGCTATCAGAGAAAAGTGTGAGGGGGTCAATGGACCTGAATCCAGACCTCCCCTTGGGGATGATGCCAGGAGGACTCAAAAATGTCTTCATCATAGAGCTGATATCCATTTCCATGAAACGTCTGGTGGATCATACCATCCTCGGTGATGAAGCTACCAGTGGGGGCCTAGAAGGTCATTTGTCCTGGAGGAATGGTGAATGAAGCCTAGCACTCACTGGGTCTAGAGGAAACAGTAGCTCAAGAGGAGGGAGCTCAGACCTGACTGGTAGTTGGATCCAACTGCCTTGAAGTTTTTGGTATTGGAACCAATATACTAGATGAATCTGGAGACTTGCCCCTTTTTTCTACTTCTCAGTGCTGGAAGAAGCAGCTGGAAATCTTGATTCAGAGGACATTGTAGATACTGAAGACCCTGTCTGTGGGGGAAGCAATCTTTTAATAATTATTTTTTCTCTCCTACCCTGTACAGCTCTAGAGCCAAAGGCAGCACAAATATTACATAAGAGCAGCACCTAAACAATATGCATCCAAAGAATGATTGTCTTGAGGAGGGATCTTGCATCCACAGGCTGAACACTTTTTGAATCCTGATGATTTGTCTGACATTAGAAAACTATGTAAACACTATTAGACTAATATATATATATATATATATATATATATATATATATATATATATATATTCCAAAACAAACTTCATAACAAATTAGCTAGGCGAAAGAAACATGCAGAACAAGTGTATTTGAGCACTTTCATTCTTTAATTGTAAGAACTTCATCAGAAATGAGAAAACTGAAAAGTACACTTTAATAAATACAGTAAAAACTGTCAATCACACTTTAGACATAAAATCAAATGTCCAGCAAGGAATGCAACCCAATAAGAAAACATTATTTGCTTTCAAAAAGCTAATTAAATTTAAAGAACCTATCTGGTCAGGAGGGAGTGGAGCTTAGGGGAGTGAAAGAGCTTAATAGCCTTATTGGGGGGGGGGGGGGGTGACTGGTTCACCTACACTGCCTCAAGGAACAGATAATGTTAAGGCTGTCATTAAAGCCAGATGAAAACTCTACATCTGGGAATAAGTACACTCCAATAAATACAATAAAAAAAAGTAAATCGCACTTTAATAAATGAAAATCTCACTTTAAAAAATGAAATCATATATACATATATACGTGTGTGTGTGTGTGTGTGTGTGTGTGTGTGTGTGTGTGTGTGTGTGTGTGTGTGTGTGTGTGTGTGCGTGTGTGTGTTCTAAATCACTTCTAAGAAAACAAAACTGTCTTATTGTTTTACAACTAGGGAAAAAAACACTCACACACAAATACTATATTAGCCTATGTTCTAATCCAGTAATAGAACTACCTGGAAATTTCACACTATAGAAGACAAAAAAGCTTAAAAACTACAATTATCTAACCTAAACCTAAACTATCACTGCCTTATACTATACTAACTCTGCAGTATATCTAAATGGAGGAGCAAAGCTGAATGGATTATGAGAACTGTCTGAAAAATTAAACGCAGATGTTTGTGCTGCTGCAACCAAAGTCTGATGAATGCACCGAGCCTTTCAGGCTATTAACTTTTTCAGCACTGCATTAACTTATGTGCAATTATTAATAAAATAACTTCTGATGTTGCAAATCTTTGTTCTTTCATTACAGTTAGGACTTCGGTTCTGTCCTCGGAACCGATACTGCCGTTTCCCAGCTCGTGCATGCCAAAAACTCTCAGCTATGACCTACCCATAATGCTCCTCTCCTAGTTACTCCAGATCTCGTTTCCCATGTTCCTAGTCAGACATGCTAGCCATCACTCTCAAAGCTAAGTAGAAAATGTTTAATTTCAAGACAGTTTCTCTTCAAAATTATTTAATTTTTAGTCTAGTTAGCCTTTTCTTACTGTCGCCTATAACCTAAGCCTATTTCCTACTCTTTTCCTTGGTAATTTAATTTTTTACCTTTATTGGTACTGTCCCTCTCTCCTGTCTTTGACAGGCCTTTCCTTTTTCCTTTCTACTAGTGGTATTTTTTAAAATAACATCACTAGTATTTTCTTATTATATTTTCTATAGGATAGCCTTGTTGCCTTACTATGTCAGACAAAGTTAAGTTGGGATTTAAACAGTGTGAAAAGTGTGGACGTAAGGTGCCAACTCAGATACACATGTTCGTTGTGTCTGCTGTTTGGGTATGGATCATATTATTGCTGACTGCAACTTTTGTGCTAGTGTTAGTAATTGTACACTAGCAGAACATAATAAACTTATCTTAAAAGGTTTATTCAAGACACCTTTTTCAAAGGGTCTATCTGGGTCAGAGGTCTCACCCCCTCCAAAGACCATAAAACATAAGGAAAAACGGATTACTCAAGGCACTTTTTTTTTCGGAGGCACCTTTTTCGGAGGATCTATCTGGGTTGGAGTTCTCACCCCTTCCAAAGACCATAAAACATAAGGAAAAATGGATTACTCAAGGCACCTTTTTTGGAGGCTCTATCTGGGTCAGAGGTCTCCCCCCCTCCAGAGACCAAAAAACATAAGGACAAACAAAGTCACTCAGTTCCTGCATCTCTGTCGGTTATGGAACAGAGTCGGCTCTGTGCTTTCTCGGTGCAGACCTCTTCAGCACCAGGCTTTGTGTCTTCTCCCTCAGTGCCGTCCATGATATTCACCCCTATTTTGGCTCCGACCTCGGCACCACTGACTTCGGTGCTGTCCTTGGGTCTGACATCGGCTCCGATGACTGTACCTGCTTCAGCACCATCCCCAGCCATGGTGCAGACAGTTTCTCTCTGCTCCATCGGCTCCAAAACTCAAATACCTGCCAAGGACAAGATACCTCCGGTGCATACTGTCTCAGTTCCAAAAGCAATGTTTTCCCTGTTGGCACCATCCACCCTTGCTGCACCGGCTCCGGTGGAACCGATGCTCTCCCGAAGCAGTGCTTGGACTGTCCGTACCTTGATATCTAGCCCGGCACCCATTTTCTCACTGGCACCGTCTATGTCCATGGCTCCGATGGCCTCCAGTTCTCTTGCTTCTCTCCCAACCCTCTATTTCAGGACCCTGGGCATGGGAGTCACAAGAACCCTCTTTGAAGGGAACCCCTTCTCTGGAGTCCTCCTCAGAAGATCCCACTGGGGTGCCACCCTTGAAGAAACAGTGCAAGAGGAAGCACCTTGATTCACCAGAGGAATCTATCATTGAAGACACTGATTGTGATGAAGGGGAAGGGTCCCCACAGTCTCCCCCAGATGACATTTCATTTGGAGACATTCTCGAAATCCTCAAGCAGCGGAGAGACTGGAAGTCCTATAACCCTTCTTCTGAGGAATTGGTGTTCCTGCAGGCCTTTTGTGCCTGGTCATCTACTTCCTGGGTGACCCCACTGTCAGATGACGTTGTTAAACTCATTGTGCAGCATGCCTAGAAGCCCCCGGACAATGTAGAAGACCAGCCCCACTGGTGTTAGCAGTTGACAGTTGATTCTATGGTCATGGTGACGGTCACTGAGAGAGAACTGGCAGAAGATAGTTCCACCGTCCATCCTCCAGAGAGTCCCATACTATGGACAGACTAGGGAAACAGACCTATACTTCAGTGACATTCGCAATTCAGTCACTGAACTATCTGACACACTTTACTCATCTCCAAAGAAACCTAATTTCCAAATTTCATCCTCTTTGGTGGGGTACTGTCTGATAGGGTGCTTGATACTGTCGCCTTGCAGCTAGCTACCCTTGAATCCATCTCGAACCCCTTGATGGGTTTGATATCTCACTCTACCATGGGGGCAGCTCAAGCTGCCGCATCAGGCGTTGTCATGAGACGTAATGCCTGGATGCGGTTGTGTGACTTCGCAGACCCCTTTAAATCTTTCTTCATCAATGCACCTGTCGCTGAATCTGCACTTTTTGGACCCAAAGTACGAGACACACTTACACATAGTGAGAAAGACAGAAAAACCTCGGCTGTGGTGGGCATACGCCTTTCCAACCCCCAGAGGTGCTACTCCAGGAACCAGAAGGGAGGAAAAATGTGGTTCAAGAAATCCCAAGGACCTTTTCGTGACACTCCTGGTGAGCAATCCTCCCTGGGGTAGAGGGGGCAACTCATATGGAAGACGTCCCTTTTGGGGTAGAAGGGGTCCACATAACCAGAGAGATAGAGACTCTTTCTCCGGCAGACCCTACCAGCGCTGTTGAGCAGCGGCCCAATTGCTTCCCTCTGGAAGCTGTTGGGGGTTGTTTTTCTCTGCATCTACCAGCCTGACATCTTATTACTACCGATGTTTGGGTGTAGAGAATAATATCCAGAGGTTACCAAATATCTTTTGACAACTCCCAGACCCGTCAAACAAATCCCTGATGTACCACCCAATCAGAAGGAATTAGCAGCCTTAGAGATAGAAAAGCTGGTAAGGAAAAGAGTCATCCAACCAGTCCCACCAGACCAGACAGGATCCGGGTTTAACTCGAGGTCCTTTTTAGTGCCAAAAATGACAGGGGACTGGAGACCAATCTTGGATCTCAGCCTATTGAACAAATTTATCAAACCTCAAAAATTCCAGATGGTCACGATACAGTCCATTCTTCCCTTCCTAGGGAGGGATAACTGGATGTGCTCTATAGACCTTCAGGATGCGTACTACCACATAAAGATGGATCACCACTCCCTGAGGTTTTTCTGCCTCCAGCTGGGAGCCAATCACTACCAGTTCAGACCACTGCCATTCAGTCTCTCGACAGCCCACTGAGTGTTCATCAAATGTGTGGCAGTTATGGTAGCTCATCTTTGACTACAAGGATTCCAGGTGTTTCCCTATCTAGACGACTGGCTCCTTACTGCTCCGACCAGGAATCTTCTAGTCTGCAGCCTCTCTTACACTCAAGCTCTCCACTTGGGGATTACAATCTACAAAGACAAATCTCAAATGTCCCCAATGAAGACACTGGAACTTATTGGAGCGGTCTTCGACACAGCATCCTGTCAAGCTTCTCTCCCTCCTCACAGGCTTTTGAAAATAAGACACCAAATCCAAGACCTTCTTCCTCAGACCTATGTGCCAGCATGTTTTGTACTGCAATTCATGGGCTCCATGGCAGCTGACATTGCATTAGTACCACTGGTGAAACTGCACACGAGAATCATGCAGTGGCTCCTTTCCACACAATGGTCATTGCTAACTCACCCACTCAACCACATGATACGTCTTACAAACCGTTGCAAGGAAGAAATGCTATGGTGGATGAAGCTACAAACGAATCTTTGGTGTTGACCTTTCTGTCTTCCCCAGCCCATGGCCACGGTGATCATGGACACTTCACTGTTAGGGGGGTGGGGGGGGGGGCATTTCCAGGGAAAGACTGTGCAAGGCACCTGGTCCACCATGGAGGTTAACATACACATAAATGTCCTGGAACTGAGGGCAGATCTCTTAGCGTTGCAAGCGTTCCATGCATCCCTTCCCTCAGGGATCATTGCAATTCAGTCAGACAACATGTCAGTCATCTGGTATATCAAAAAGCAAGGTGGAACCAGATCTTACCCCCTATGTCAGGAAGCCATGAGGATTTGGCACTGGGCAATAGTTTCCAACTGCTTTCTTTTAGCAACGCACATTCCTGTGAGTTCCAACCTTATTGTGGACAGTCTGAGCAGGAATATCCTGATACCTCACAAGTGGTCCCTCAACCCTGTAACAGCAGATCGGATCTTCCAGCGCTGGGGCAAGCCTTGCTGTGAACTGTTTGCTTCCCCTGTAAACTACAAATGCAGAAGCTGTTTTGCCCTGATCCCCCCTCAGTGGGAACCTCTGAGAGATGCTCTAAAGCATGATTGGCCCCCAGGTCTTCTGTATGCCTTTCCCCTGTTTCCCCTCATCCCAAAATTTCTCCAGAAAGCTCAGAGGTTGAGAAGCAAAGTGATCCTCATTACCCCCTACTGGCCACGTCAAGTCTGGTTCCCGTTTCTATGGCCTCATCTGATTCACAGCCCGTGGATTCTGGATCATTCCCTGGACTTGTTATCTCATCCTCAGAGACTGATTCATCTGAACCTGCACAGTCTCAAGCTCACAGCTTGGTTCCTCCACTTCCAATGATTGCCAGGCTGCCTGACATCCCATCTCCTGTTCGTGAAATTCTTCTGGCCTCACACAAACCTTCGCCAAGAAAAGTTTATTCTAGTAAATGGACTAGGTTCTCTATTTGGGCCAAAGATCAGAACTTAGACCCTTTCTCTATGCCTGTTCAAAAGATCCTACAATACCTGACTACTCTTTTACATGCAGGAACCTCAGCTTCAACAATCACTGTACATTTAGCAGCTATCACAATTTTCATAATGGTCGTGATAATTCTTCAGTTATGTCACACCGCCTATGCAAGACCTTTTTGAAGGGAGTATTACATATTAAACCTCTGGTCAAGCCTCCCTTAGAACCCTGGGACTTGACTCTGTTGCTTCAGTCTCTCACAGGTTCTCCCTTAAAACCCTTTGATTTATGTGATTTAAATTTTTGTCATGAAAAACCATACTTCTAGTAGCACTTACCTCATTGAGAGGAATATCTGAGCTGCAGGCCTTGAGTGTCATGAGTCCTTACTTGATATTCCACATGGATAGGGTGTTCCTTCGTACTGACGCTTCTTTCTTGCCCAAGGTCATTTCTGGCTTTTCCATTGACCAATCTATTGACCTGCCGGTTTTCTTCCCTCGGCATTCTAATAAAGGGGAGTACCTTTTGCATACCCTTGATGTGCATTGGCAGCTTCGTTGTTATTTAGACAGGACTAAATCTTTCAGGAAAACAGATCAATTGTTTGTGGCCTTTGCAGGACCCAGACTGGGTAAACCTGTTTCCAAAGTGACTTTATCCTCTTGGCTTAGAAACGTCATTACCTTTATCTACCAACAGAATAATCTATCCTTACCTTCCAGAATAAAGGCTCATTCTACCAGATCTATGTCTACTTCTGTAGCTTTTCATGCTCTTCATCTTCTGCAGCCAGAAATGTCAGGAGGGAATGAGATATTAAAGTGTATTACTGTGTTTTGGTAGTTTTGTCCCACTACAGTACATGTTGATGGTACCCTGATTACTTGATCCAACTTGGCTGTGGCATCATTATTAAATGTTCTGATAACAAAAAGGCAAGGCTGTCTTCCAATGATTACAAAATCATTAATACAGACCAGTATGTTTCCCTATTGTACCTTTATTTTAGACTCTTCTGCCATACTGTTTACACAGTGTAAAATTGAAAGAGTGCCTTTTCCCTTGTACTATGCAGCATTTTATTTCAGTATTGTTTTGTAAAGATGCATTTGCTTGACAGTGTGAGAGTTGAATGTATGCCTGCCCTCTGGATGTTACCCAGACTGTGACACTTTGTTCTAAGGAAAGATCTCCAATATAACATGTTTGTCCCGCAGGACAAGAAAAGTTACCTTGGGTTCTATATGTAGCATCATGTACCCAGTATAACTTTATATTAGTAATATTACTTCTGTATACTTATTCTGCTGGAGTTTCTGATATTCCTGGTCTATTATGCAATTACAGAATATTGTAAAAAACAAAAGAGATATTGGTTTAACTAACACATTTAAATTTACACATTTTTAAATAATTATTTACATTTGCTGCTGTCTGCCTTTTGCTCTTCTGTATTCGAAACAGGTGCAATTTAGGCAGCTTCATTTTCATTTTCTGAAAAGAAAATACATGTCACTTTTGTGACTGCCTCTTTACTGCTTTTGAATACTCTCATTTGATCTCTATGCACTAAAACCATTCTGTTTTTCTTTTTACCTTTTATTTTGTACACCAATGGACCTATTTGTTCCACTACTTCAAAAGGTCCCTGCCAATTGCAATTCCATGGTGCTTTCGTATGGAACATTTCTACTAGTACCTTTGTTCCACAGGGAAGTTTTTCATCTGGCAGTAATATTGGGACATTTTCCATAGATGAAAAGCTTGCTGTCTTGCATTGTAGTCACATATTTCTGTAAGCTGTTTTAATCATTGCTGATCTGATGCCTACTGATTTCTAACATAGGCCTACCTTCTGGTGTGTCAGGATCAAAAGGTAACTGTAATGACATTTTTCTTCCTGTCATGATTTTATAAGGAGATATTCCTGTCTTACTGTTGAGTGTTGCCGTTATGCCCATAAGTATGCCTGGCAAATTTTGCACCCATACATTTCCCAAACCCTTGAATCTCTTTCCCTACATACCAAAGCTGTTCAATGGTTCACTTCCTACCTTAGTAACAGGCAACAGGTTTCTGCCAGTCTCTCTTGGGATCCCACAAGGCTCCATCCTAGGACCTCTCCTCTTCTCTCTATTCATAAATGACTTACATGTAGCAATACCTCAAGCTGCATGCATTCAATATGCAGACGACTCCACACTCATATGCTCTGCTAACACCTCCTCTAAACTACAAACTCTAACACAGAATGTATTTAGCACAGTTGAGGCATGGTTCTTGAAACGTTGCCTCCTTTTGAATGCCAAAAAAAACAAACTCCTGCTCTTCAGGCCTAATAGTAAGTACCCCCACATAGACTTCTCTATTAAATCCAATAATGGCACACATATATCCCCTGACTCTACCACTAAGCTGTTAGGTATTATAATTGACAATAACCTCACTTTTGATAATCACATTAATAACACTATTAAAACCGTAAATAGAAAACTCGGCTCCCTCTATAGAATTAAAACCTTTTTAAGTCCAAAGGCCAAAATTACACTCGCTCACTCTCATCTTACTTCCACTCTTCTTTATGCTTCACCCATAAACACTAACCTAAAGAAAAATAATCTCACTAAACTAGCAAATGCATACAATAGCATTGCTAGATTTGGTACTGGAAACCCATTCAGAACTCACCACTGTCAGAATCTACAACTACTAAACTAGCTAGAACTTAAAAACACGCTGTTACTTTCCCAACTTACCTTTGTTCATAGGATATTTCACCAACCAAAAAATACCCCTATACTTTCTGACCTTATTTCTCCCTATTCTAACCTAAATTCATTACGCTCCTCTAACAAACTTCTTGTGAAGTTAACTAAGTCTAACAACATCGCCGGTGACTCACTATTCCCCAATACCATAGGTAAATATTGGAATCTTCTACCTACTACTCTCACTTCCATTCCTTCACCCTTCCTCTTTAAACAAAAGCTCAGACAACATCTTAAAACACTCTGGTTATGCCCATCCATCAATCCCGACTAATCTTATGATTCTACCAATTACTCTTCTTTTAATACCCTCTTTTACCTCTCTCTCTACTCACTCCCCTGGTGAAGCTAATCTCTAAATCTCCATTGTTAATTAGCCTCTGATATTAATTAATATAGAACTGTGCATGTGTATATATTTACTGAATCAATTATATTCATGAATGTTTTACTAAAGTATAACTCCGCTATCTTATACTGTAAATAGAATTAGAGTAAGTGTCCTTCCTAGTATATATTTTTAATTAGTATAATCTAGATTGAACCTTATCTCTGTTTGTATTTTACTAACTACTTACTTTCTTTATGTAAATGATTTGTTTTGCATTAACTTCAATGTGGAGCTTTTCTCCCCGGGCCTCTGCTGAAAATGGAAATGTATCCAGTTGGACTAGCCCGGTAAACAAATGTAAAATAAAAAAATAAAAATAAAGTTCAAGACATGCATTTTTAAGACACTCCTTGAACGTATGATTCATTCGCTCTGCAATTCCATTTGACTGTGGGTGATAAGGCACATGAAATCTTTGCTGAATTCCTAACAGATTACACATTTGCTTTATTAGGTCACTAACAAACTGTGGACTATTGTCCGATTTGATGATTCTCAGCCACCCCCAATGACAGAAAATATTTTTCCATAAAGCTTCTGTTGTTGCCTTTGCTTTCATGGTTTTAGTAGGAATTGCCTCTACCCATTTTGAAAAGACATCCTCTACTTCTTGTAAGGATCTGTAACCTCCCTTTGTTGTTGGCAAGGGACCTGCATAATCTATTTGAACTGCATACCATGGCCCATCTGTTGGCTGTACTCGATGTAACTGAGTTTTTTTACTTTTAGCATTTACCCACAAACAGATCAGACATTCTTCTACAATTAGCCTGCAGATCTCTTTTAAACTTGAGGTCCAGTATTTTTCTTTTACAACCACCCATAGCTTATCAGCTTCTAGATGTCCCAGTATTTGATGATTTAACTTGACCAACTGTGACAACTGAAATGGCACATAGGGCAGTTACAGTCCTTTAGAAGGGGTCTACTTTATGTGCTCGAAACACGAAAAACCCGAATCCAAATAGCGCGACACATAAAGAGCGAACTGCAAAAATGTAAAACGTACTAAAGCGCGAAATTTAAAACCTCGAACCATCATAGTCGGCCAACCCACCACCCGCAGCACACTACCTACCCAAACACAATAAAAAAACACATACATACACTAACCAAAACCCTACTTCTAACCCTAAATTAAAGCACCAAAACCCTACTGCTAACCCTACACTAAACCCCACTATCTATGCACTATCCTTAACCCCTCCCTAACCCTAAGGTCCATAACTACCACACACTTCCCCTACGGAGCTATACCCAAACAAACTAACTATTCCACACACATACACTTAACAAAACCCTATACTAAACCTTACATACATTACCTACACAAAACCTTACATACACTACCTACCTATGCATTTACCTTAACCCCTCCCTAACCCTAAGGTCCGTAACTATTGCACACTTACCTTATGGAGTTATACCACAGACGGGCCAAGTATGCGAATTTGATAGTTCCATTTTCACGGTTTCGTTCATTCGACGTATTCGCGGTTCACTCTTTACATGTTGCACTATTTGCATTTGGGCTTTTCAGCTTTCGAGCATGTAAAGTAGACTGTTTTAGAAGTAGTGTATGCATAATATACTTTCAGTAGTATTCCTGCTAACATGCACTGATCTGTTTCTTCTTTTAAGCCCTGTTGTTTTTGAATATTTATAAGGTCTTTCTCAATTGATTCTTTGTCTAATTCTTTTAAGGCACTGACTTCTGTATCAGTATATACATACTCTGGAAGTTATTTTTCACTCTGTGCTGCTTGTTTTGCTAATGTGTCAGCTAATGCATTTAATCTGAAAGTTTCACTTGTTGGTTTCTGATGTGCTTTTACCTTTAAGATACTGTGTTGTCCCTGATGGTTTGACATTGTTATTACTTTATATATGTCTTTTAATACTTTAGGGCAGCTGTGGTGGTGCAGTGATTAGTGTTGCCCCCTCACAGCAAGAGGTTCTTCAGTTCAATCCTCGGCTGGGGTGCCTCTGTGCGGAGTCTGCATGTGCTCCCTGTGGTTGTGTGGGTTTCCTCCGGGTGCTCTGGTCTCCTCCCACAAGACATGCTGTAGGTGGATTGGACACTCTAAATTGGCCCTAGGTGGGAGTGTGTGCATGTGTGTGCCTTTTGTGGAAGGTTGGGCACCAGACTGGCAACTCAACACCATAAAACTCTACTGCCAATCATGAGCAGACAGGTGATCCACTGTGGCAACCCCTAACCAGGAAAATCCAAAAGAAGAAGATATGTCTTTTGATACTTTAGCATGTCGTAGTGGTTTGCCTGTACTGTCTACAAATTCTCGCCTTATCCAGGTGTCCATGTGCAGTCTTAAAGAATTTACTACATAGGCACTGTCTGAGAAAATGTTAACAAGATTGCAATATTTAAGCACATACAGCACTGCCTCTAATTCAGCTCTCTGAGCTGACATGTCCTGGTTACTTGATAGGTTTAAGAAACCCCAACTTGGGATTTTCCAGAACTATGGCAAATCCTGTTCAGCATTTACCTTTGTCCCAAAACCTTGCTCCATCTACAAAGATGGATGACTTAAAATGGTCAAAGTCAGATGCCAAAAATTGTACATCAGGAGTCATTATTTTTGCTAAGCAGGTATGCTGTTTTTCTTCGTATCCCATGTGATTTAGCAAATATTTGTCCCTGTCTGTATAGTGACAGTTTTCATTCCAAAAAGTGACATCCATTTTGCAAAGACTGCTTGGTTAATACCATCTGTGATTTTATTAATTTTCAAAATTGTCTACCAGAGCTTTTACTGCTTGCTGTGGTGTCTGTACTATAATGCTGGAAAGTATGATTAAGTACTCAGTTTGCTTAATACCCCAGTAAATGCTAATAATTGTTGTATGAATGGGCTGTAACCCAGTTTTACTGGAGTCATTTTACAGCTACAGAAAGTGACTGGACGTAATGTTTTTTCCATCCTCTTGTCACTACCATATGGCCATTGGTCCCCATTCTAAAAAGGTGATTTTTTTTTGTTTGTGTTTCCAAAAACAGAGCCAAAAGAATCACAAGACAAGTCAGAAAAAAATCAATGCACAGAGATCTTACAATATTGGTAAAGACAGCTATAAGGGTCATCAATACACAGGAAAAGGGGATGTATGTCCCATAGATTTTCAGGCAGCTTCAACTGTAAATCCAAAATACTTGGAAGAGCAGGCAGAGGAAATAGCTAGGCAGTAGCTACATAAAGAAATTGAAAATTCTAAATATGTAGATCACTCAGACACAGAGGAAGATGAGAAAGACATGATTCTCTTACAATAGGGGTGTGCCCCCTCTACCCTGGTATCTTTCCTGACTACCTTTAAAAAGGGTTGAGATAGATGACCACTGATTGATATCTGGGTGGAGGGGCCACTATGGTAAAATGTCTTATTAGACACAGGAGCAGCAGTATCCATCACAAACAGACAGTTACCTGTAAATCCTACAAAAAAGCTTTGATTTTCTGCATTTAATGGCACAGGAGGCTATGCAGTAAGTAGCCAAGATGTAAACATAAAATTTCACCAAGAAGGACAGACATGGAAAGGTGATTTGTCAATGCATCCATCTTGTTTAACTACCATTATTGGTATGGATATATTATAACCTTTGGGTATAGTAACTGATTTACCTAACAACATTTTGTGGATGGAAGACAGGGAAACAGGAGAGGGAGAGGTAATTGCAGTTTGCTGTGTAATCTCTCTACCTGAGAAACCTGACAAGCCTGCAGGACATGTAAATACAGACAATGAGGATGTGTGGCAACATTTACAACAAAAATTTCCAAACTTGTGGTCCAAGAGACCTAGTGACTGTGGAAAGCTAGAAATGCCAGCGGGAGTAGGCAGTGATCAGGATCATATACCTCAATTTCAAAAACAGTATCCCATTCCTAGGGAGGCAGAGGAACATATGGAAATGTATTGCAGATTAGGAAAAGGAAGGAATTATATAAAAAGATAACAGTCCCACAAATTCACCTGTCTGGCCAGTAAAAAAGAAAGATGGTAGTTATTGTCTTGTCATTGATTTCAGAAAAGTACACAACTCCTAGACCACATTTAATTCCAGGATTTCCAGAGCTGGCTGCATGTATTAAGCCACAAAGTAAGTGGTTTGCAGTAATACATCTAGCATTTTTTTTTTCATTACCACTCAGAAAAACAGACTGGCCACGATTTGCCTTTACATTTAAAAATCAGCAGTATGTCATAACAAGATTACCTCAGGGCTTTCAAAACAGTCTTGTTATTTTTCACCAGATGGTAGGATCTATTCTGCAACAGTTGGAAAAAGATGATTCAGTGCTACATTACATAGAAGACATACTAATTCAGTCTGAAACAGTGAAAGAACATGTATGACTTTTTAAGAAAGTCTTTCATACTCTGCAGCAGGCAGGGTTTAAAGGCAAAAGTAAAAAAATTCAGTTTATGACACAAGAAGCTAAGTTTTTAGGTACTATCATAAACCCGTCAAGAAGATCTCCTTGCCCAATGAGTGTGCAAGGCATTTTACAAATGGAAAAGTCATTAACAATAGCAGATTTGCATAAATTTATGGGAATTACAAATTACAACAGGAAATTTAGAGAGGATTATGCAGCCGTGGCTGTCCTTTTTAAGCCAGACCTTGTAATGATCACAATCTTGCTTAACATACCCAATTTTTTTACAGAAAAAAACATGTTGGTACCTTTTGTTCATTACCTGTGTTTGATCCCTGAGCTAGGGATGCAGGAACAGGAGCTGGTGGTGCTAATGCAGCTCTTTCTGCTGGTGGTTGGCCATACCACCATTGCCTTCCATGACTTTTTACTTCACTGATTACCTCAAATGGGTCACCCCCCCCAATTTTCCTAGTGCAGAGATATGTTGTGAGTATAATGCCCCATCATCGGCCATAGTCCGTTCCCTCATTAGTTTTTGTACCAAATCAGTGAAGGTATTTAAATTTTCTTCATAAATGTATTTAATATCTCATGGCACCCCTTTTACTTGCTCTAAAAAGCAGTATACTAACTGTTTTTGTAGTTCTGGTTGTTGCATGTCCCTGTCTGACCTTTGATATATTATCTGAAAGGCAAGTTTAAAGTGCTTGGCTTGTTCCATTAATTTATCTGAGATAGTGATTTTGAAATTATCTAACAGCTTAGCCATGAGGGGCTACCCCTGTGTGTATGCCATGAGAACAGCTGTCATACATCCTACTTTACTGCTTAACTTATAAGTATCTTGCTTAAACTGAATGAAAGTTTTAAAACATTTGCATATAAAAATCCAGAAACATCTGAGTAATATATCTGTCCATACATCAGATACTGCTGTGTATGCTACCCATTCTTCAAATGCAAGCATATTATAAAATATGCCTTTCTTATCATTCCACTGTGGTAAACTCTCTAACAATCTGGACTGTGTATACAGATCAGTTGTAGTTCCATGCTGTATGATTTAAACTGGCTTTATTTTTTCAGGTTTTCTTTTAACTCTTCCATTCGAGCATTCGCTCGCATTAGTTTATCCTGAACCCCACTAGCCAAATACTGTTTGTCTGTAACTGTTGCTTAAGATCTTAAATGTATTTCTTTAATTCTTTATGGGCTTTTTGATACTTTTCAATAGAGTCTTATTTTGATTGCAGGGCCCCCTATGCACTTTTGACAAAGTTTTTGTACAGCATCTCTGAACTCTCTGAACTCACCCTGTCTGTCTCTTAGGAATTTATTAAACTCTTTTGTCAATTTATCACAAACCTTATTTCTGTACTTATCTGTTTTTCTTCCATAGTAGCTTCATTCCACTGCTGTACATACTCTTTAAAGGGAGTAATAAGAGCTACAAGAGATTCTGTCAGTAACTCATGTGACAGTTGTTCTAGCTCTGAAATCAGCATAGTGACAGGACATAACTGTTTAACATCTGAATATAATGTAAGTGCATTACCTTTTTCTGCTTCTATATCATCAGAAGATATTTCTTTATAATTTAACTTAATGGTCTACATTGTATTTTTAAGGCATTGCACAGAGAAAGCAGTTTCACATGACTCACACAATAAACATTTATTGTCATACCACGATTTTTTTTGTTGGCGATACCAATCAAATGTTACTACCCACTTGCATAGTCCATGTATGTCAACTTGTCCTAATAAGGTTTTACATTTACCAATATGTTGCCTATACCAGTTTTATAGTCTTTCCCAAATTTTATCTTGCCATTCTGACACATTAAGAGTAAAATTCCATTTACACTTTTTACTAGCCCCTCTAACAGCATCTATACTGCATGTAATACAGAAAGATTTCTTACCAGTTCCACAGGGACACAGTTGGCCAGTCTGGTTACTGTAGATGGTTGGAAAACTTCTGTAGTTACTTGAAGAAACTGGTGAAATGAAGCTGGCAATTGCAGATAAGAAACCTGGGAATTCACTGACTTGGAGACTTTATGGCACTGCGGCCTTCCTGCACGGCAGTCTCACTCCGGATCCAGACATCTGGGAACTGTACTGCTGCAAACAGTAGAAAACTGAAGTGCTTCTATTCAGGACTCAGTCACATAAATAAATGTTAGTTACTGCACCTTTACTGAAATGACCCTATGCAGGTACTACTCCCCCTGTATTTGAATACAGGCTAGGCTCGTCACTGAAAAATTAAATGCAGATGATTGTGCTGCTGCAACCAAAATCTGATTAATGCACTGAGCCTTTTAGGCTGTTAACTTTCTTAGCACTGTATTAACTTATACACAGTTACTAATAAAATAACTTATCTATGTAACAGATGACATGTGCTACTGTTACAGTTTACAGCTTTAATGTCTCAGGTTTAGTTTCTCAGTGCAAGTACAGATGGTAGCTTTCCATTTACCTCAGAACAAATGTGTTCCTAAATGTACCAGATCTAACAAAAATCAGATCTACCCCACCATTCTGTCACTGTTCCTTTTTATACACTTTTTATGAAAGCAGTCTTTTGATGTTAATACGATTGGAATTTGCCTGATGTGCAATCTGTTCATTGTGTTCTGTTTCAAGGTAAAATATGTGGCAACCTTAAACGTTTAGGGGAGTTGTTCCTGTTAGGAAATTGTTTCTGTCTCCAGCTGGTAGGGAGTTCTTCATTCCTGCACCTGGGTTTCTTATCTGTTATTCTCCTTGAAACTTGTACCAAGGACAGAACATTTTGCATTACACACACACAGTTGGATGCTGAACCATGCATATTTCTAAGGAAAGTTAAACCCTTTAGTGTATATGTGCTAACAAACAGAAATGTGCATACATTTAATTGTCTATATTTTACTACATATATATTAACAAGCAGAAGTGTACATGCACTATTATAAGTGTCTAAATACATATAATCTAACAGTCTCAGATAACAAGTCTGGCTAGAACAGGATCTGAGGTAATTTATGAAGAAGGAGAGAATTGTGGGTAGGAAAGGAGACATAGTTTCTGATCCAAAGCTTTGGAAGAAGGTGCTGAGGTCATATCTGACAACTCAAATGCTGAATAGGGCTAAAACAGACAACATCAGATCATTGCATCTGCTAATTACTACTAGAATTCATGGGGAGCTATGGAAGGTCAGGGAAGTTGAAAGCAAGAGTGTTCAAGTATGATATCAAGAAGGTGCTAGATTCAGTAGCATTGTATTTCCTGCTCGAAACATTAGAAGGACAAAGAGCAAAAAAAGAGATTCATAATTTGGTTGAAGGCTATATTCAAGAATTCTAGGGCAATGCTACTAGTATACAGGCAACTCTTGGAAGGTGTAAGAATATAAGGCAGGAGTACTTGCTGATGTCCTCATGGTAACGTAAGTGCTGGCAAGATGAGTTGGAGGACCCAGGATTACTGAAGGGAAAGGGAAGGAGATGCTTACTTTTAGGCAACCATTTCTAGAAGCAGATACATATCTTGGCTTGAATAAATATGTTACATATCATCCCTGTCTAAAACATAAGTCTAAGTCACCATATTTAACTTTTTTTATTCTTTAATGTTTTTACTACTTGAATACAACATTTACTGCTTGAAAACAGCAACTATGAAAGCATACTGTTTCAGGCACAAAAACTGAATTTTTTTTCTTTTCCTACTATCTATTCCCAAATTAATTATTTTTATTTTACGTCTGCCTGTAATAAAATAATTTTAAGTGACATGCCTTTTTTTAAATTCTATACCTGGCTCCTTATAGTGTTTGCGTTCAGCTTTACAATACTATGAGACTATTAAATGTCAGTTACATTGAAACAAGCATTTCTATTAGTTGTTTTGTGATTATTTTATTCTGATAACATTGCTCTTACCTAGCTATATAATTTCTGCATTAATGTTTAGTTTGTTTGTGACTTTTAGCCCAGATAATGAATACACAGCAAGATTGATAAAATGACAATCTTGTTATAAACCAACCTGGCACTAAAGTACAGTGCCCATGTTGCTGCCTCAGGAGAGTAAGTCCCACTTAACTACCCAGATTACATTACGGATCTGTGGGTGCGTCACACAAAACAGAGTTGAGTCTGTCAGTGTGTCATTTCACAGTACAGCTAATACTGTAATGTATGGGCTGCAACTCTAGCCCTGGAATCTCCCAGTGAAAGTGATGACATTGTCCACACCTCTTTTTTTTATGTCCAACCTCTTACATAAAGTAAGTCTTAGTCACCTCTGAGAAATAAATAGACAAACAGACAGTGACTAATCTCTTCCATACATGTTGTTATGTCCCATCATAGCTAAATGAACATGGAAAATAAATATCTAGTAATAAGTATTGCAAGCTTTTTAAAACACTCTGGAGGCAGATGTATGCACAAGTCCAGATTTTTTCCAAAGTGAAATGAAAAACACAACCCTCTAATCTTTGTTCAGTATTTACAAACTTGCAATATATACAAACAAAATGTCCAACACAATCCAAGGAAAGAACCACTATAAAGCAAATACCTTGGAGTAGCAATGCCACGGAGAACTGCAGCTAGTAAATGGTTAAATAAACAAACCAAATCACGACAGCTCACTTTAGTGCTTTTGTTTTAAATTTATTAACACACAGAACTTCATCAGAATAAATTCATCATAAAACCACCAGTTTAAATACCCCTCCAAGTCAGCAAAATAACCAGTCAGTTCACATTGTCATAAAACTTCCTGTGACATCACTTCATTAATTGAATAATTTAGTTAAGTCCATAAATACACAAAAATACCTTTATTTGCCATAGCTTTCTAATCAACAAAGCTATGAAAATTGAAACATAAAAAAATGCATATTAAAAATACAACTTACACCACATAATTATGCCCATTCATAAAATTTTATACTTAAAATATATATACAATACCTTAGACTGAAGTTTATGTAGGTAATTCCACAGCTCAGACAGCTCAGACTCAGTCCCAATACAAACTTTTCAGGCTGCCAAATAAGAAGTCTCAGCTATATGGCCTGCCAGATTTTCACTTCACATCCACAAAGAAAGTTTTCAAAGGAGTACGCATTTGGATAAATTCATAATAAACTCTAACTGAGCTATCAAACTGCACTAGTTGAAGAACCTCTGACTGTTGGACTGCATTCCTATTTTACATTTGTTAGGTAACCTCCTTTTAACTGATTAATACAAGGGAATGTTTGATAACTGCGGTGGTGCAGCGGTAGCGTTGTCACCTCACAGCAAGAGGTTTTCCCGTTTGATTCTTGGCTGGAGCACCTTCTGTGTGGAGTCTGCATGCCCTTCCCGCGGTAGAGTGGTGTTCGAAAGACGTGTGAATGGGTATGCCTTCGTTGAAGGTTGGGTGTCAGGCTGGCACCCCGGCACTGTAAAAATCTACTGCTAATCATTAGCGAACTGGAGTTCTGCTGTGGTGACCCCTAACCGGGAAAAGCCAAACGAAATACAAGGGAATCTTTGACTAAAGCTCTGTGAGATCCTTACAAGCAAAAGTTAATTTACACACTTTGAAAGGCACAATACTCATTTTCCAACATGCACAATGCCATAACTAAACCCCTCCTTGCACAAAACTACTAGTTTGGGGCTTACAGTGATGGGTTGTGGAGACTTTAAGAATGCAGTGGCATTCCTGTTAGGTAATCCAAGCTTCTGGGATAGGGTATATAGAAATGGTCTGACAGATAGTGTCCAGTGATACAATTTTGTGTTGCCTATGTTGCACGATCAGTCTCCAGCTGAAGTGCCTATTGGTCAAGCAGTATTTCAGTGAATAGGACCACTTCACAAACAAACTCTTTCTTTCTATAGCTGAATATCTTTCAAAATTGCTTTATTTCTGACTGATATAACATACAGGGCATCTAGAATATCTTGAGACCACACTGCTCCCAAACCTTTCTCTGAGACATCCATATATGCTAAAAATTCCTTGGTAAAATAAAGAGACACTAACATTGGTTCAGAACATAATATCATTTTTTGTTCATTAAATGCTCTGTCTGCCACCTGATACCATTATACCTTAATAGGATCTTTTCCTTTTTAGTTACAAAACTGGTACAATTTTTTACAGATTCTGTTTTTCCTAGCCATTGTTTTACTGTCCCTCTTCCTATAAGGTATCCCAAATATTTGGCTTTCACCATGCCCAAATTACACATTTTAGCATTCACCTTCAAGCCTGTCTGTCTTACAGATTTCCATACAGTCCACACTTTTGGTAAATGAGATTTTCAGTCTTCTGAATGGATGATCACAGTATCTAGGTAAGTGGAAGCATGTTGTGAATGGGACCTTAATACATTAGTCTCTAAAAGATAACTGAAGCTCCTCATGAACCAATTGTTATTGCTGCATACATTTTCCAAATTGTCTTAAAATGGGGAAATCTTTTCTTTATATGACACCATTAGTCATGCAGAGGCTACAATTATGGGATGCAAAGTTTCTGTGTAACTGTTTGAATTTCTACATGCATGTGGAAATATTCCGTTCTGTCATCGAGAATTCATGTCACCTCCACCTTTTATTTCTCACTAATCTTATATACTAGGGAATTTCTGAAAAGGGTAATTATTCCTCCAGAGTCTAGCAGAGCCTAAACTTTTCTCCCTTATATACTGCACATTACTGGCTTGGCTGTAACACAATGACATATAATGCTGACTGTATTATCACATTCCACAGGAACATCATCTGTAGCATGCATATCAGTTTTTGCATTTCAGCTACCAGTATACTCTTCAGTTTCTGGATATGCAGCCTCTCTTTGCTTTTCTGTTTCTCAGGATATTGTACAATTCTTACTACAGTTTTATATGTAGAAGCAGACACTCCAGTTTTAAGCAAAACATCATTAACAAGTAAATGTCCTACTAAAGCTACTAACTTGTCAGAGTTCTTGGGATAACTTTATTACACCCACTTTCTCATATTACTAGGTAATGCTCTTTTAAATTTGTCCACTGCTACAATTTTGTACATTTCCATCATACTGTTACTATTAAGTTCTAACCAGAGATTAATACCGTGATTTAAATCATGCATTTGAGTTCTTAATTTGTCAGCCTTAAAAGTCTGACTGTGTAATTGTACAGCTTGTACTTCAGCCGTGACTAAGAGGTCCCTTTAAGTTTCTTATATTATGGATAACCTCCATGTCCATGTTGGTTGTTAATGAATACCCTCTCCATTAGGAAGACATGAGTTTAGTCCTTTCCAATTTGCCCAGTTCTCTCATGTGGCATATCTTCAATAGCCACCAGATATAATTCTTCTTTAGTCAGATTTTTAATGGAAAAAAAAAAAAAAAAAACAACAGGCAGGGCAATATTCCTGTGCTTATCATGCTTAGAAGGGGATTCTATATGCTGACATCAGTGGATATTCATAGCTGCAGGGGTAACATTTATCAAATAGGACAAAACATAGCAAGCCTGTCCCTGCACTTTAATAACTCTAGGAGTATGTTTGTCAAGCTTTCACTGACATAGAGAATAAATTGAACATTTGAGTTCCTGGCCTGGATTAGGGGTTCAAACATACTTAGATTGTTATGTCTGTAGAAATATACATTAAAAGCACTTTAAAAAATATTACAATAGTGATAATGTTCACTCAGTTTTTCAGTAATTCCAGACAGAGTTTAATAAGCCCATCATTCCATTTGCTCCCAGATGATTATTCTCTTTGTTGTTTCAGTGCCTGACTGCTTCAGTCATACAACTCATGCATGTTTTCCCTCCTCTTCATCTCCCAAAATACCTTTATTTTTTTCCACCTCACATTAGTTTCCCACACCAGCATCTTAAAACATTTATTGGCTTATTTTTCTAACAACTGAGGATGACCCATTTTCTTCTTTTTCTCATCCAATGGCAGTGAATCACAACTACACCTCATTCTTTCTCTCTATAATATAAGCGTTACCTCATAGGCAGTAAGCACTGTTGTAACAAAAATAAGATACTGTCAAATGCAACTTACTGGGTGCAGGTTTGTTCAGAATTTTAATAGATTTTTGGGGTAAAGTGGTAATGCCTTTTATGGCAGGAACCCCTGTGGATGTTCCAGGTGTTGCATCACCAGGCGCATGCAACACCCGGAATATGCAAACAGGTTCCTCACTAAAATAATACGGGATGTAAATGCAATGTCCTATGCAGATCACCTCAAAGCCTTAGCTCTATACTCTGTTTCCTACAGAATGCTGAGAAGCAATTTATGCCTGACATACAAGGCATCCTTGGATCCTGTTCTGCTGGACATTTTGCATATTCCAAGTGTAAGCATGAGAAGAACATTAAACTCTATATCTCCAAAACAGCGAACACATGACATTTTTAAATATGACAATGATTTACAGTACAAACGTCATTTACTCAGAGGTTTTATGCATGAGTTGGAGTTCAAGCACGTCAAGACAAGCCCACTTGGATGTGTTGAATAGGGCAAGTAGATAGAGCTATCCAAACAGGAAAAAATATCAATGAGAAAGGGTGCCAGGAAAAGCTTTGTGGATTATCTTGCAGTTTATGCAATATAGGAATTCTCCATTACAGGTAATTGGTCTCTCTCTCTCTCTCCCCCTTTCTGTTATTAATGAGCAAAATGTTAAAAAGCAAATTGCCTACTTCCTCTGCATTACTGATGTCTAGAAATGAATACAGAATAAGGAAAAATCTGGAAAGAAATTGGAGATAGAAATAATACTATAATGGAAATTGAACAGACTACCAGATTTACAAGGAGGAAACACAAATATAAAAGGCATGGGAAAGTCTGCAGCTTAATGTTAATATATTTAGTTGGGGATGCAAAGCTGTGTAGGAAGAATTTTTTAACATTTACATAAGACAAATATATTAAGGTTCAGGGAATAAGAACAACCAGAAGAGTCACAACCAGTACTGCCACAAGAACGCAGTGACTGTGAGAACTGTGGAACTCAAGAGCTGCAGAAAGAGTACTTACAGGTTCATATGTAAGTACTAGGCTAGCTGCCCTTGTGGGCTATTTTAAGCCAAGCTAATTTCTATTTCAAGGGTGAGAATGAAACATACCAACTCCCAACCACCCCAAAAGCTCTATTTGTATTAGGACTATATCACACCAGATGGGGCTCAGACTCACAATCTTTGGTTTAGGAGTTTAATGCCTTTATCCATTAGACTACTGAAGCCTCAATGAAGTATAATCTCAGAGTAAAGTTATACAGCAGGGAAAACAGAAAGTAAATAGTCCTGTTTAAATTTTCTAAATTTCCAAGACTACTGAAGAACAAGATGACTTACTGTACTGTTTGAAATCACTAGAATCCTGCATTTATTAAAATGTCGTTGAAATGTGTACACATGATCTTATTATTTGGTGTAAAAATCTTATGCAAAAAGCCCATGACATGCACAGTACAGTCTTAAGGTTAATTTAAATTGATCAGTGTAATGTAATGCATGTTACCCCATGCAATGCATATGTGTGTGTGTGTGTGTGTGTGTGTGTGTGTGTGTGTGTGTGTGTGTGTGTGTGTGTGTGTGTGTGTGTGTGTGTGTGTGTGTGTGTGTGTATATATATATATATATATATATATATATATATATATATATATTGTTCAAGACTTTGTTGCTATCTTGAGGCTATTTGTATGAATAGCATCCATTTCTATACAGTTTTGTGGTGTTCATTTAGACCAGGTGTTCTGCATATGAACTTGCACAAAGTGAAAAACATACACGCACGCATGTGCACACACATGCAGAGAAAGCCTTCTGCTTTAGGCATTATTAAAATAATAGAAGTAAGGGGAAAATGATATTCTTCCTAACAGGAAAAAGCTCTTAGTTGTTAGGCACTTGTTAGTCCAGCAGTAGTGATGGCTAATTTGAATATTGGAAGTCTTGTGCTCAAATCCCAAGTGAAAGGTAATATTTTCCTTTCACTTCTTTGATTCTAATAGTTTGCAACTAAAGACTGATGGAATGAAACTAGGAACTACACAGTGAAGCCTTTTAGCATATCACAGCTTCAGTCCTCTGTGCTATGTAAAATAGATGTATTTATAAACTTCTTTGAGACACACATTGAGTAAAACAATGAAAGGTTACATAAATTTAATCAGCATCCCTGCTGTAACAATGGCACTATATATACTTGTACATTATCACAGTTGATATATTCCTTTGCACTGTATTACTATAAAAGTTTACTTGCAAACTAGTTTGATTATACATCCTGCTATAAAATTGCTAGTTATTTTTGCTTTCTTCCTAGCTTTAGTTTAAAAGTGCTCAGTGATAAATGAAAGTTAAGTACTTAGCATAATGAAAAATCCATCTTATCTGATTGTCATCTGGTTTAACTATGGATTGTCGAATCTGGCCGGATCTGACCGCATCACCAAATCTGAAGTTCGTCTGTTCCAGGGCTCTGACTCCACCCATACCCATAATTCCCTGAACTCTACCTCAGTACCTCAAATCAAGTTTGCCCCTGTCATATTATATCTATATGTAAATCAATGTAATTATATACTAATAAAATAACTCCCTTTCAAAACCAGTTCAAGAATACATGATAGAAAAAATGGCAGGGTTATAGGACATGGACAGTAATGACTGCTCCCAGACAGGAAATGTCAAAGTCAACCCAATCATCAAAGCCTTATTTGTGACAATTTGACAGGGGGGACAGGTGGGAAGGATGTTGATCTGGACAAAAATCAGAAAACATGGATCTTTCGTTATGGTACATAACTTTCATATCCAATGTTATTTATTTTCATCCAGTTCTACTATGGGACAGATTCCCAAGCATATAGACCCAGGTGGTATCAAGGTAGAGCATTCCTGAGGATGGTAGAGCCAAGGGAACAACATGATCTAAATTGTCAATCCAGTCTATAATGAGATATAAATGCATGAACTAGTGACCAAGTAGCTGCTGCACAGATATCATCAATAGGCAATCTACTGGTAAACTATGATGAAATGGCCACTGCCCTTGTGGAATGAGCCTTGCATTTAGATTGTAGGGACAAACCCATTTTATTATACATGAAAAAAATGCATGCATTCAGATGACCATCTGGACAGATTAACCTTAGCCACTGCTTTGCCCAACTAAGGCTTAGAGAATGCCATGAACAATTGATCTGTCTTTCTAAAAGGTTTAGCTCTATGTAGATAAAAGCCAAGCTAACAATGCACATCCAGCATATGTAACGTTTTCACTTTTGTTTAAAAACCTTGGAAAAAAGACTGGCAGGTTTATTTACTGATGAAGATTAGTTAAGGATTCCATCTTAGGAAGGAAGGAACAATGCTTTAGTTCTTAACTCATTACATCCGAGTGACACCTCCAGGTGCATCTGCAGTCAACTCCTACTGCTCCTCAAGGCGTCAAATATTACTTATGCATATATGCATTAATAATTCCAAAACCATGTTACATACAAGGTTTAAAAATATTTTATCTTGAAGCATACATGATGGCAAACACAATTGTATTGATATTTGACCTCTGTCAATGAGTATTTGTTAAAATAGTAAGGTGATAATTTAATTTTTAAAGGCTCAGGCCACATCCACTAGGAGTTAAAGGTACATACTCAAAATAGTTGCACTGGAGTGAATGAGTTAAGGAAACCTTATCCTTATGAAAAAAAGGAATATAGTGGTTTACAGGAAAGTGCTTGCATCTCTAAAATCCATTTGGCTGAAGCAATAGTCACCAAAAAAATTGTTTTCCAAGAGAGGGACTTTAATCTACTGATCTACTGACTCAAACGGTGGCTGAGTCACTGCTTGTAGCATGATGGTAATATCCCAAGGAAGTACTAGGTCTCTGAATGGGGGCCAAAGAAGAAATGTTCCTTTCAAGAAAGCTTTAGAAATTATCAAAGAGGCTATAGAGCTGTCTTTCTGGCCTATATGGAAGCTAGAGATGGCTGCCATTTGTAATTTGTTAGCTGATTAACTGGACCCATTGTGAAAAAATTCTGATAGACATTCTAGAATGGAAGGAGCAGAAGCTGAAAATAGATCAAAGCTATGGAAGCAGCCCAAATGGAAAAACTCTTCCATTTCCTCTGGTATATTTTCATAGTGGTTCACTTTTGGGATATTGACAGGATCTGAACAACTGATGAAGAAAGCCTGGCACCTCTGCTAATGTTAGAATTGGGGGAGCCAAATGGTAACTTCATTGCTTTCTTGTCTGGAGGAGGTAGTCTGGACTGTTGTGTTAATAAATCTGGACAGTGATCCAGTTTCCATGGAGGATACACTAGAAGAGACCACAGGAAAAAAATGTTTGATGAGGCCAGAAAGGGGCAATGAGGATCACTCTGGCCTTAAACATTCTTGCTTTCAGTATGAACTTTATCATTAAGGGTAATGGGGGAAAAACATAGAGGAGACCTGAGGGTCAATTGCGGTCTGGAGCATCCCTTGGTGATGGTTGCTGCAAAGGGATCACAACAAAGTAATTGCTGCACTTGTTGTTTAGAATAGATTAGAACAAATCACAGCAAGGTTGGCCTAAGTGACTGAAGATCAAACTTGTCACTGTTGGATTGAAGGACAACTTGTGAGTCATCAAGACAAATCTGCTCAACTTGTCCACCAGGACTTTGGATGACTTTATGATATGCATTGCTATTAGAAAACAGCATGAAGACATCGCCCTTTGCCAGCCTCTCTTGACTTTTCAGCATAGGTGATGAGAGTGGGTTCCTCCCTGTTTGATGATGTACCAGACGACTAACATACTGGCTGTATGCACTTGAATCACACCTCTGGAGAGAGCATCATGAAAGGCCTGCAATGCTAGGAGGACAACTCTCATCTCCAGATCAATGATGCGAAGGTTAACTTCTGTATGTAACCAAATGCCATGGACTTTCCTATGCCCCCCCCACACCCTTGAAGGGAAGTGTCCGTTTTCACTACTGCCACATGGGAGTCCATTAGGAATGGCTGTTTGTTTACCACAGAACAAGACATTATACACCAGGACATGTGTTACCTGCAATTTGCATAATCCTTATCTTGGTATGAAACAGATGAAACCTTTGGGACCATTGTACCACTAAATTCCACTAAAGAACCCTCATATAAAATCTGGCCAGTGGAAACATAAGGACTGTAGAGACCATTAGGCCCCATAGGCAAGGACCAGCCTTGTTGATGGAGAGGAGTGATAAAGAACTTGAGTTGCCATGAGGCAGAGAGAAAGCACCCTGGAGACTTAAAATCGGGCAATCTGTAAGCTTGTGTTCAGGTGGCATTTAATAAACTCTATCTTTTGGGATGGCATAAGCTGGCTTTTGGTCATATTGATTGTGATGCCTAGATCCTGCATCAGTTGGAGCAGAAGATCCCGATGATGTGATAAGAGATTGTCTGTCATAGCATTAAAGAGCCAATAATTGGGGTATGGGAAAACCTGGATCCATAATAGGTGCAGATGCACTGCCACTGCTGTCATAATCTTGGTGAATACCCTGAGGGTGGTGGAGAGACTGAATGCAGAACTCTGAACTGATAATGATTGGTTCCCAGCTGGAAATAGAGAAACCTCCTCAAATGCTTCTCTATCTTCACATGATAGTATGCATCCTTGAAATCTATGGAGCACATCCAGGTGTCCTTCTTCAGCAGAGGCAAAATGGACTAAAGTGTGACCACCCAGAAATGTGTCTACTTGACATGCTGATTCAAATGGCTCAGGTTCAAAATAGGTCTGAAGTCACCTGTTTCCTTGGGTATTAAAAAGAACCTTGATTAGACTCTGGATTCGAGATGATCTTTCGGGGACCTATTGTATGACTCATTTTTCTAGCAGTTTGGAAACTTCTGCTGCTGCAAGTTTCTACTGACTGGGTGGAACATTGGGAACTTTCTCCTTTCTGATGGGGGGAGGAATATGGTATAGCATAACCTCTGGAAATTATGTTCAGCACCCAAAAATCTGAGGTTATGTTGTGCCAGGCTTGTGGGTATAGAAATAAGCTCCACCCTGACAGCCTCCAGCATGCAGCAGTCGGGCAACCTTCAGAGGAGGTGAAAGGGCTTTTCAGTAAAAAGGTCCATGAAAACCTTGGATCTGATGTTGTCACTTTTCATTCTATCCTCAGTTAATGGGTTCAGATCCAATCTTTTGGATCTGACTCAGCCGTTGCTAAAGCTCGCAGCAACTAAAAACTCTCACGCTTCTCCCTTACCCATAATGCACCAACTCCAAGTATCTCAGATTTTGTTTGCCATTACTTTTGAGCAGATAGTGTTTCATTTAGCAATCTTTGTTCTTGTAAGTTAAAACTTCATTTTTTCAGGTCATTTTCTATCCCTTACCCTTTCATAAATTTTCTCTCTATTTTTTTTCCATAATTCCGTACACTTTGTACCTTGAATACTACCTCTAGTATTCCTTTCCCTTGCTACTACACTTAGTGCAGATTCTTTAATACCGTTGTTGGTATTTCTCTATTCTTGTTGTTGATAGTGTGTGTACTGTTTTGACTCTTCTAACTATAGCAGAGAAAGGCCCAGCTGGGTTCAATAAATGTCTTAAGTGTGGGCATAAAATTCTGCTTTCAGAGTCTTTATATGGAGCCAAAATCTAAAGACTCAAAATCTTTCTGGGGAAAACAGTCCATAGTCCTCTAAAGCAGCCAACTTGCATATCATAGTCCTAGAGATGAGGGCAGTGCTTTTAGCATTGCAGGCCTTTCAAGATGCTGCCCCTTTAGGGACAATTGAAATTCAGATGTACAATATGACAGTAGTGTGGTACCTCAACAAGCAAGGAGGGACCAGATCATACCCCTTGTGTCGAGAAGCACTCAAAGTGTGGCAGTGGGGGATCTCATTCAACCATTTTCTCATAGCAAAACACATTCCAGGGAAGTCCAGTGTGATAGCAGACAGACTGAGCAGGTGAATTCTTTTACTTCACAAGTGGTCTCTCAACAAGAACGTGACAGAAATGATTTTTCTCTGATGAGGCCTGCCTTGCGACGATCTTTTTTTGCATCTCCTCTAAACAACACATGCAGCAGCTACTTTACCCTAATCTTCCCACTGGGGGACTCACCAAGGGATGCTTTACTTCATGATTGGCCCCCCAGTCTACTATACACCTACCAATCCCTCTAATTCCAAAAGTCCTACAGAAAGCTGCCATGGTAAAGAGCAAAGTCATCCTCATTGCACATTAAGGGGTTCAACAGATTTGGTTCCCCTTCCTTTGGCCTCATTTACTTCACCAACCTTGGATTCTGGATCCAGTTCCAGACCTCATGTCTCACTCGACAGGATCCATCCAGACATATCAAACCTCAGGCTGATGGCCTGGCATCTGCAACTCCATTAATAGCCAGATAACCTATGCTGTCTTTCCCAGTCTGACATATACTTTTATCTTCCCATAAACCTTCTACACATAAGCTTTATTCCAGTAAATGGAAAAGGTTTGTTTACTGGGCACATCCAAACAATGTTGATCCTTTTTCAGCCGTGATACATCGCATCATTGAATTTTTGACCCTACTTTTTAAAGAAGTGGCTAGTTCCTCAACAGTTAAAGTTCAGCTAGCAGCAGTATCTAATTTTCATATTGGATTTGACGGTTGCCTCTCATAAGATCTGCAAAGCCTTTTTGTGAGGCACTCTTCTTTTAAGACCTCCCTTTAAAGACCCTACCACCCCATGGGATCTAAATCTGGTACTGCAGGCACTTATTCATTCCCCCTTCGAACCAACAGCTAAGTGTGACCTTAAATATCTTTCTTAGAAGACAATATTACTAGTAGCCATTACTTCTGCCAGTTGAATTTCAGAGATTCAAGCCTTGTCTTCAAAACCTCCATATTTGATTTTTCACAAGGATAGTTATACTGTGAACCAGTTCATCCTTTCTTCCTACAGTGGTGTCAGAATCTAATATCAATCAGTCCATTAATTTGCCAGTATTCTTTCCTAATTGTGCTAACAAAGGTGAATACGTTACACTTATTGATGCCCATAGACAATTATGTTTTTACTTACATAGAGCAAAAGACATCAGAAAAACTGAACAATTATTCATTTCATTTAAAGAAGGTAAATTGGGAATGCCAATTGCCAAAGTAACTTTAGCCAAATGGATAACTGGCTGCATTTCATTTATTTTTAGCAAATTGGGTGTTACCATTATGGAGCCATTCAGCTAGATTCATGGCAACTTCCTCAGTTTTCCAGACTAAAGCATCCATGGATGATATATGTGCTGCTGCAACTTGGGCTGCTTCCCGTACCTTTGTTACTCATTACAAGTTGGATATGGTCTCCAGAGGTAGAGCATCATTTGGTTCAATGGTGCTCAGAAATATCCTTCTGTGAGTCCACCTGGGATCTTAGGTAGATGGGGACTCTGACCCATTAGTTGAGGATAGAATGAAAATTGACAACATCAGATAAAGAAGTTATGTACTCACTATAAAAGCCCTATCCCTGTACTCTTATCTCCTACCGACTGTTGAGGGACATTCTATCCTTGGCATACAGGGCTTCCTTAGATCCAATTCTGATGGACCTTTTGCATATCTGAAAAACAAAAACCATCAGAACTACCAAATCCAGAGACTTAAAGCTTGCTTTTGACATTAATAGGACTTGGAGGGACAAGTATGTATCTCAGAGAATATTCTTTCTCTGGAACAGGCTTCCCAGTCAGGTGAATCAGAGCTCATCTCTAACCCAGTTGAAGTGTAACTTGGACCAGTGGATGGTAAATCAGAAATTCACTCCTGGTCTAGCTCCTCTAATGGAAACAGGCAGGCTGTAAATGCTTTGCCATTGATGTCTTGCTTACATATACCCCTTAAAATAATCTTTAGAGATACATTTTGGAAACATGGCTAGGCTTGAAAAGGCCCCTTGTTGTCATTAATCTAGTATAAACTTATGAAACTATGAAAAAAATGGTAGGTAGATTTTTTTTTTAATCAATGAGTTGCAGTTGCAGGTGACCCATATGTGGTTTATGCTATTCCATATTCAGTGGTGCTTCACAGCTTTTTTTATTTTTTATTCATATTAAGTTATTTTATGCAGTTCAAATTTAATTGTATCCGTATAAAATGATTATCTTTGTACCAGGGCATGTGGTGCATGAAGTACCAAACAGCATTTTCACTCCATTGGCAAACCATTTTCAGCCTCTATTTCATTTTTTAAAAAATGTAAGCGTTGTGTTTTCCACAAGATCTTGTCACTGTGAGCAAACAGTGATCTTTAATCCAGGGATGTCAGCAAAGGGAGAATGTGAGGTGCACCATAGACTTTAAAGAATGCATCACATTGCATGCACAGGGACTTATCCATTAAAGATACATCTCACACTTTCACTATGGTGATATCACCAAAGGATACACTAAATTTATTTGAGATAGTTTAATAAAAAGTTTATGAAACTTTTTTTAAAGTTACCCAAAATAAACAGAATGAAAATGGCATAAATGCATTGAGGAATGTAACTCAGGAGAGGTTGCAACGCACCTAGGAATGAAGACAAAACACTGTAATGCAAAATATTAATAATCATTGTTGTAAGCAACAGAACAAATTTTATTTTAGGATACCTCTGAAGTCAATCTAATGGGAGTAGTCTCTTCTTTCAAAAGAAAGCAATAAGATGACACATTGTTTGAAGTAATGTGGGTAAAGTGCACAATCTAATCAGCAGAACGTGTGTGTGGAGCAGTGTAATAAATGTACTTATACTTGTAAGACTGCTGAGTCCCCATAATGCATATAGACTCCCAGTCAGTTGAGATGAAGAAGCTGTGATGTTAACTGTGTTTATTGTAGCCTGCCGTTTTGCATGGAATTAAAGCTGCATCATTACTTTGGTATCATTACTGAATTTGTCAGGCTGATGGTGTGGGAGGAATTGACACAGTGAAAGAATGCAGTATGAGAAAATCAGCACATGTGCCCAGACTGGAAGGATGTGCACATGCTTGCTATGTCAATGGCATGAATCACAGCAGATATTACAATTGTTTTCCCTGGTTCCCTATAAGAACTGCAATACTTGTAATTCTGAGATCTACAATTTCAGAAAACAAACTGTGATTTCAGAAAAAATACAGGAAGCGTCAAAGTAATGGAACTACCAGTCATCGAGAGGTGTTTTTGCTAGGAGGGTGCCGCTACTGCACCCCCCATCCCTCATACATACTAACTCCAAGATTTTTCTACCTTGGAGCAGGGGCAATATTCAGAGAGCTTCTACAGCACTCCCCTCTGCCCCACGACAACATAATGAATTTGAAGTCACTTGCAGTGCACATTGAGCTGAGACAGACCATAGTGTCAGTCGCCTCACAACATCGGCACTGCACAAAAACACCTACAGTGGCAAATGACAATAATACAAGGAGTGAGGTGAGGGGAATGCAATATTTGTCATCATGGGAGGACAAGGTTAACAAACCAAGTTGCTTCACAAATGATGGTGCGCACCTGCCCTCCCCCAGACTTCTGAATATTTGCTAAAACTTTATTCATCCACCTTAGAGACTTTTTAGGCAGTGCCAAACTGAGTAACCTACCTACATACCAAATAAATCCAGAGAAGCCTAAAGGTGTTACTACTCAATGCTAAGAGCCTAAACAAGGAACTCCACACACTACAAACTATCTTCACTCTAGAGAACATAGATATCTGTGCCATTACCAAGACATGGTTTAAATCTTTAGAAAGTACATTGGCAGTGCAAGGCTTCAGTGCCTTCCACACAGTTAAACCATCAGCTACACAGACAGAGACAAAAGGTGGAGGAGTCTCAATCTATATTTGCAGCAAGTACGCCTATAGGTTGGCTAAACAAGGTGATGCCCTGCAGTTTATGTACATGGAAATCACCATAGACATAGTCCCATACCATATCCTACCAAGATAAAGGTCACCCTCTAGGTCCCAAGACTCCCATAGCTCATACTTAGACCTACTGGAGACATTCACCATTAAACTAAATACCCTATTCAAGGGTGACTTTAATTACCCCTCTATAGACTGATAAACAAACACTGACTCAAATTGGCAGGCACAACAATTCCTGGACTTTGTAAACACAAACACCCTTGATCAGATAATGTGCACACAGACTAGAGGTTCAAACATACTGGACCTGGTACTCACCAATAAAGGTGACTGCTGCACACACCCCAGTGTTTCATCCTCACTGGTGAGGTCGGACCACAAAGCTGGCTCCTTCAAAATAACAATCAACTCGGTAACCCCAGCAAACCATCTAACAGTTAGGAGCTATTCCAAAGCAAACTACATCCTATTAAGCTATAATTTGTCAACATTCATTGCCCCTCCTAACCCCAAGTTCACAGCAATCTATGCGGAATTGTTTACATAGACTTTGTACAACCATGTAAATGATTGTATAGAGGCTGCTGTACTCACTAGAAGCAAGCCCAAAACAAACTGAAAAAACAAACCATGCTGGTAGAATTCTAACCGTAACGGAGTATATAACAAAAAGAAAAAAAAAATCCTGGCTAAAATTAGGAAGAGCAACTCACATAATGATAAGAGCTCTCTAACTAAACTAAACAGGAAACAAAAAGTACTAATTAAGTCCAACAAGGTCAAATTTGAGATCAAGATAGCCTCACTGGTTAAAGACAACCACAAGGCCCATCTACAGCTATGTATGTAACGTCAAAGGCAGCAGACAGCAGTGTGCCAAACTGGTGGTCAATGGTGCCACTTTCACTGAGCAGAGCAACATATTAAATCTGCTGGCCATCAAATTCAGCTCACACTTCTACCCTTCCCTCCCCCCTGCCTTCTTCTGTGAAATACTTACTAGTATAACCCACTAACTATTAGCAGGGAGCAGGTCCTGATGGTGCTCACTAAAGTGTAAAATGCAGCCTCAGTGGACCCTGACAGTACTTAGGGATGTCTCCTAAATTGCTTGAAACATTACCTATTGCAATCTCTTGAGTCACTTTTCAACCATAGCTTCAGAACTGGCTTTGTACCACAAGAATGGAGGATTAAAATGGTTATCCTTCTTCACAATGGTAGACCATCAACCGACCCAGGAAACTACAGACCCATTAGTTAGACTAGTCTAATATGCATGACCATGGAATGAATTATCATGCAAATAATCAACAAAGACTTAGGGGAACCTTCAGACTCTAGACCCAATCCAGATTGCCTTTGTCAAGGGCAGGTCATGCCTACTAAACCTGATGGACCTCTTTGAGAAGGCCACCAAGGCAATAGATGAGAGGAAAATGGTGCATACAACCTACATGGACCTAGCAAAGGCATTTGATACAACACCCCAGTTGGGTGTAGTTGGCAAACTCACTGGGCATAAACCCCTACAAAACTCACTGGATTGCCACCTGGCTCACCAATAGGTCCCAGAAAGTCAGGATTGGTGAGATCACCTCCAGTGGGGTACCTCAGCGCTCCATACTGTACTGCTTCTATTTGGCATCTACTTCTCGGTGATAAAGGCTAATGTTAAGGGTCTTTGGCTGACCAAGTTTACAGATGACTGCAACTTATGAGCTATCATAGATTCCCCCCATGACACAAACATCTTACAAGAGGGTCTAAGACAGAAAAATGACTGGTGCCAATGTCATGGATTAAAACTCATTGCCAAGAAGTGTGTTATAGTGACTTTTTGGAAAAATGGGCACCCAAGCTAATTACTCCATTGATAAGACACCCCTAAGAGTTGACCTGGCAGTCAGGGATCTGGGAATAGATATAGACAGTAATCTGGCCTTTGACCAACATGTAGCAAAGAAAATCATTCCATGTTGCCCAACTTATAAGTAGGGCATGGCGTCCAGATCCAATTAAGTCTTAGTGCCAGTTAATTTGGCCCTTATTGACTCAATATTGAGTGTAATGCCCCCTTTCGCATGTACCTTACCAGACATATGCAACAGCTGGAATGCACACAAAAGTTCCTTACCAACAGAATCCAGAATATAAACACATTGTCATAATAGTGATCACTTTAAAGCTCTATCTCTATACACAGTCTTCTACAGTTATTGAGAAACAATCGATGTCTGACTTACAAGGCCTCCTGAGATCCAGCTCTAATGGACCTTTTGCACACCTGCAAAATGAACAGCATCAGAACCATTAAATCCAAGAATTTAACATTTGCTTGTGACATAAATAGGACATGTTGATGAGATAGATCTGTGTCTCAGAGGATCACCATGCTCTGGAAAAGGATCCCTAGCCATGTGAAATAGAATCCATCCCTAACCTTATTTAAGTCTAACCTTGACTCATCATCATCATCTTCTTTCGGCTGTTCCTGTTAGGGGTTGCCACAGTGGATCATCTGTTTCCATTTCTTCCTCTCCTCTGCATCTTGCTCTGTCACACCATCCCCCTGCATGTCCTCTCTCACCACATCCATAAACCTTATCTTAGGCCTTCCTCTTTTCCTATTACATGGTAGCTTCATCCTTAGCATCTTTTTCCCAATATATTCAGCATCCCTTCTCAGCACATGTCCAAACCAACGTGATCTTGCCTCTCTGGCTTTGTCTCCGAACCTTCCAACCTGGGCTGACCCTCTAATATACTTATTCCTAATACTGTCCACCCTCGTCACACCCAGTGCAAATCTTAACATCATTAACTGTGCCACATCCAGCTCTAACTCCTGCCTTTTTGTCAATGCCACTGTCTCCAACCCATATAACATAGCTGGTCTCACTACCCTCTTGTAGATCTTCTCTTTCACTGTTACTGGTACTTGTCTGTCACAAATCACTCCTGCACTCTTCTCCACCCACTCCATCCTGCCTATACTCTCTTCTTCACCTCTCTTCCACACTCACCATTACTCTGAACTATTGATCCCAAGTATTTAAACTCATCCACCTTCACCACCTCTACTCCTTGCATCCTCACCATTCCTCTATCCTCTCTCTCATTCACACATATATTCTGTCTTGTCCTGCTGACCTTCATTCCTCTTCTCTCTAGAGCATATCTCCATCTCTCCAGGTTCTCCTCCACCTGTTCCCTACTCTCACTACAGATCACAATGTCATCTGCAAACATCATAGTTCATGGGGACTCCTGTCTTATCTCATCTGTCAACCTGTCCATCACCATTGCAAATAAGTCTAACCTTGACTACTGGATGGGAAATTGGAAATTTACCCCTTGTCTGGCCCCCATGCCTCTGACAGACCGATGCAGACAGTAACTATGCCCAAACTAACATACCCCCCCCAAAATAACCTTTAGAAAATTCTTGACTAATGTAACCCCTCCTAATAAATGCCCAAGATACATACAAACATAATTGCGTTGGGTTGCATGGCTGTGTTTATAAAGGCACTGGTGGTCGTTAGCCTAGTATATACCTATGAACCTATGAGTGGAGTAACAACAGAAAAGGAGGAAGAAATTGACTTGGCAAGTGGCATGCTGGTAGAGCAGGATACTCAGAGAGGGTAATGTGGCAATGAAAACAGACAACAGAAGACCAAAACAGTAGCTCAGGGAATACATGCAAGCAATATGAGCTAGAGATGAAACCAGATGGAAATGCCCAGACCTAAAGCATTGTGTGCCACTCTTAAGCCGACAGCCTAAAACAGTCACAGAGGATATGGATTCATACATACTACCTACAAAACTTCAGGGATGAACACACTGACACTTCCAAGTTCATGACTTTTAGATGCAAGAAATATTTGTTGTAAGGTAGACCAGGATCTGTGGATGAACATCAAACAAAAGACAAACTGATCTAAAAAAGCACGTGTCCACTATATAGCAGTCCATGTGGTCTGCAACAGCTGTAGGAATATGAGACAGAGGCACACATAAGTAGATAGCACAGTATGTACTGCTGTCAACAACACCTGTGCTAGTATATCATCACACATGACAGTATATATGTGATGGTCACAGGTTACATGTTAATGGAGATGAATGGTTGTGATATATTACTGACATTCTCACTGGAGAGGGCATTTAGCAATGACAGTATATACAATAGGGGGTACGTGCATAGTGTGAATATCTGCAAAATGACTTTCTTGAATTTGAATGACATGTCAGCTTACCTCTCAACCAATCATGGACACATAGCAACAGACTTACAAACAAATGTAGACAGAAACAGGCACAATCATGAATACTTTTAATATATTTCAACCATTAATCTGCGGCATTGACAGAATATGTGAGTTTAACTTATTATACATGTTCCGCAGGAGCAGGTGTGTACGACTGTATTGACTGTCAGTATTCTATAATGGGAATTCACCACTTTTTTCTCCCAAATGACCACTTTTTGGAGGGGTTAATAGGGACAGTTTTAAATCTGGAGTTGAAATCGGGGTCAATCCTGGCCAGTTGAGAGGTTTGCATGACACACAAGCCACAATCCACACCTGCAATAATCACACCCATGTTATCAGTGTTGTCATTGACCTGTGTATTTACTGGGTGCAGCAGAGAAAGATGTATCACAAATGCATCTAGTAGAGCACCTTGAAGGGAAGTCTTCACTATCAAATCCTAATGGGTATACTTCCCAAAAAATAGTTCTATATGGCTGAGAAGATGTTTTGGACCTCACTGTGACAAATGTGATGCATTTGACTAAAGAATCTCTTGCTGATATAGGTATGGGTCATACAGACTGCAACACTTACAAACAAATCACTATTATGAGTGGATTCCCTACACACAGCTGTATACTGCATGCATCTGCCACATGTAATAGCAATGTGTATTATCTGAAGCATCTGCAACTGATGTGTGACACAGCAGTATGTGAAACTGATGGCAATGCATCAACTATGCCCATGTGCACAGAAAGTACAGCAGTGCAAGGTCTAGTATCAATGAGTCAGAAAGCTATCACTGTGGTATTATACACATACCAAACAATAAATGGAGTACCCTCTATAACATGTCAACACTCACTGGATGTGCCACACAACCACTGCCCCCTGACATTGCCAGTGAAAATCTTATACTGCTATAAAATCCTGACATACATGCATATGTGTTCATGCAAACTATCAAGTGCTAATACTGATGAGAGGATGTAGTTAGTGGAACATCTATGATGCAGTAGTCACACTACAGCTGTATCTATGCTACAACTGGACTTCAGGCTGTACATCACTTCCAAATATAAAGTTTGGACTGAATCATATACGGCAAAGTGGAACTGTTAACACAGTCATACAACTCTACCTATTTTAACATCATTACATCAGTTGTACATCATATGCCTATATTTTAATCATTGGAAACATTTGTGGGAGGGCCCTCACACCATATGTGGACATATGACAACTAAGGTTAATGTGGCTCAAGCAGAACAGTTAATGACACAAATGGTGACAGTCACACAATGATGCTAGGGAACACCTGTGTAATCCTTGTGAATAGCAACACAATAGTACATACAATTAATTCCTCAAGGCTGTAAGTGAATCCCAACATGTCATATGTTTGTCTGTATGACA